>NC_056459.1:34191665-34294165 GCF_018296145.1 Oncorhynchus tshawytscha
GGAAAGAGAGAGAGAGTGGAAAGAGAGCGAGAGCAGAAAGAGAAGAGAGAGCGAGAGCGGAAAGAGAGAGAGACTGAAAGAGAGAGAGAGAGCGCTAGAAATTTTTGCGAGACTGGAAAGAGAGATTAAACTGAAAGAGAGAGCGAGTCTTAAGTTATTATTGATACACTATATTTTTAATACATATATATACTATTTTAAGCATATTATTATTTGCTATTTTACATATATATTCAAGTATTTTATCGTATATATATTTGGCATTTTGGAAAGAGAGAGAGAGCGAGAGCGGAAAGAGAGAGAGCGAGACAGGAGAGAGAGAGGTTAGATGAAAGAGAGAGAGCGAAAGAGAGAGAGAGCTAGAGCGGAAAGAGACTGAGAGAAAGAGAGAGAGAGAGACTGGAAAGAGAGAGAGAGAGAGAGACTGGAGAGAGCGACTGAGAGAGACTGAGAGAGAGAGAGAGAGAGAGAGAGAGAGAGAGAGACTGAGAGAGAGAGACTGGAGGAGAGAGACTGAGAGAGAGAGAGAGACTGAGAGAGAGAGAGAGAGAGAGAGACTGAGAGAGAGAGAGAGAGAGACTGAGAGAGAGAGAGAGAGAGACTGGAGAGAGAGAGAGAGAGAGAGAGAGAGAGAGAGAGAGAGACTGGGAGAGAGAGAGAGACTGAGAGACTGGAGAGAGAGAGAGAGACTGGAGAGAGACTGGAAAGAGAACTGAGAGACAGTGAGAGACTGGAAAGAGAGAGAGAGGAGGAGACTAGAGAGAGAGAGGAGAGAGAGAGAGAGACTGAGAGAAGAGAGAGAGAGAGACTGGAGAGAGAGAGAGACTGAGAGAGAGAGAGAGAGAGACTGGAGAGAGAGACGAAAGAGAGAGACTAGAGAGACTGAGAGAGAGAGAGAGCGAGAGAGAGAGACTAGAAAGAGAGAGAGAGACTGAGAGACTGGAAAGAGAGAGCGAGACTGGAAAGAGAGACTGGAAAGAGAAAGAGAGAGAGCGAGAAAGAGAAAGAGAGCGAGAGAGAGAGACTGGAAAGGAGAGCGAAACTGGAAAGAGAGAGCGAGCGGAAAAGAGAGAGCGAGAGAGAGACGATATTTTAGAGACTAGAGAGACTGGAGACATATATATCTTACATTATATATTCGCTATCCTTGTCATATTCTTTTGAGAGAAAGAAAGAGAGAGAGAAGAAGAGAGAGAGAGAGAGAGAGAGAGAGAGAGAGAGGAAGAGAGAGAGAGGAGAGAGAGAGAGAGGGAAGAGAGAGAGGGGAAGGGAGAAAGAAGAGAGGGAGGAAGAGAGAGAGAGGAAGAGAGAGAGAGAGAGAGAGAGAGAGAGAAGAGAGAGAGAGCGAGAGAGAGAGAGGAAGAGAGAGAGAGAAGAGAGAGAGAGAGAGAGAGAGACGAGAGAGAGGAAGAGAGAGAGAGAGAGAGAGAGAGAGAGAGAGAGAGAGAGAGAGGGAGAGAGGGAGAGAGAAAGAGAGAGCGAGAGCGGAAAGGAGAGAGCGAGAGCGGAAAGAGAGAGAGAGCGGAAGAGAGAGAGCGAGAGCGAAAGAGAGAGGCGAGAGCGGAAAGAGAGAGAGCGAGAGCGGAAAGGAGAGAGAGCGAGAGCGGAAAGAGAGAGAGAGCGAGAGCGGAAGAGAGAGAGAGCGGAGCGGAAAGAGAGAGAGAGCGAGAGCGGAAAGAGAGGAGAGAGCGAGAGCGGAAAGAGAGAGAGAGCGAGAGCGGAAAGAGAGAGGAGAGCGAGAGCGGAAAGAGAGAGCGAGCGAGAGCGGAAAGAGGGAGCGAGCGAGAGCGGAAAGAGAGAGCGGCGAGAGCGGAAAGAGAGAGCAGCGAGCGGGGCGGAGAGAGAGCGAGCGAGAGCGGAAAGAGAAGAGCGAGAGCAGAAAGAGCGAGAGCAGAAAGAGACGAGAGCAGAAAGAGCGAGAGAGCGAGAGCGGAAAGAGCGAGAGAGGAAAGAGCGAAGAGAGCGAGAGCAGAAAGAGCGAGAGAGCGAGAGCGAAAGAGCGAGAGAGAGCGAAAGAGCGGAGAGAGCGGAAAGAGAGAGACGAGAGCGGAAAGAGCGAGAGCGGAAGAGAGAGCGGAAAGAGAGAGAGCGGAAAGAGAGAGCGGAAAGAGAGAGCGAAAGAGAGAGAGCGGAAAGAGCGAGAGCGAAAGAGAGAGAGAGGAAAGAGAGAGAGAGGAAAGAGGGAGAGCGAAAGAGAGAGGAGCGGAAAGAGAGAGAGCGGAAAGAGAGAGAGCGGAAAGAGCGAGAGAGAGAGCGAAAAGAGCGAGAGAGAGAGCGAGAGCGGAAAGAGCGAGAGCGGAAAGAGAGAGAGCGAAAGAGAGAGAGCGGAAAGAGAGAGAGCGAAAAGAGCGGAGAGAGAGCGAGAGCGAAAGAGCGAGAGAGAGCGGAAGAGCGAGAGAGAGCAGAAAGAGCGAAAAGAGCGAGAGGAGAGCGAGAGCGGAAAGAAGAGAGAGCGAGAGCGGAAAGAGAAGAGAGCGGGAAAAGAGAGAGAAGAGCGGAGATAGAGAGAGGAAACAGAAGCGAGAGAGAAGAAGCGAGAAGAGGATAAAAGAAAGCGATAGCGGAGAGAGAGAGAGAGCCCGGAGAGAGAAAGCGGAAAGAGACGAGAGTTTGAAAGCGGAAGTAAAGAGCGAGAAGAGAAGTAGCGAGAAGAGAAGAGCGGAGAGGGAGAGATGCGCAGAAGCGAGAGACAGACGAGACAGGACAGAAAGCGGACAGAGACAGACAGAGAGCAGAAGAAGCGGAAAAGAGCGAAAGCGGAAACATAGAAAGCGACAGAAAGCGAAGCGGAAAGCAGAACAGCGAAGCCCAGATAGAGCGAGAGACAGCAGAGAGACGAGAGAGAAGAGAGCAAGAGAAGCGAGGCAGAGAGAGAGAGACAGCGAAGCGGAGAAGAGAAGAAGAGACAGGAGAGCAGAAAGCGAGAGAGAGGAAAAGAGACAGAGAAGAAAGACAGAAAGCGGAAGCCAGGGATGAGAAAAACGAGACAGAGAAAAGAAAGCAAGGAGCGGAAACAGAGAGAGAGCTGAGAGCAGAAGAAGCAGAGGAGCGAAAGCAGAAAGAAGAGCAGAGAGCAAGCGAGAAAGAAGCGAGAGAGCGAGAGGCAGGACAAAAGAAAGACGAGAAGAAGAACGAGAGGGAGCGAGAGGGAAAGAGAAGAGACTAGATTTATATATATATATCTTACATATATTATTATTATATATTTTCTTATTATTAGTCATTATTATTATATTTTGTCCACATAGTCTGCTCAGTATTCTTTGTCACATATTATATCTGCTCTATTCTTTATTATTATTTGTTTTATTTATTATGGGTTTTTATATTCAATATTATATATATATATATATATATTTAGAGAGAGACGAGAGAGGAGAGAGAGCGACTGGAGAGAGAGAGAGGAGAGAGAGCGACTGGAGAAAGAGAGAGACGAGAGAGAGCGACTGGAGAGAGAGAGAGACGAGAGAGAGCGACTGAGAGAGAGAGAGACGAGAGAGAGCGACTGGAGAGAGAGAGACGAGAGAGAGCGACTGGAGAGAGAGAGACGAGAGAGAGCGACTGAGAGAGAGACGAGAGAGAGCTACTGGAGAGAGAGAGAGACGAGAGAGAGCGACTGAGAGAGAGAGAGACGAGAGAGAGCGACTGGAGAGAGAGAGAGACCAGAGAGCGACTGGAGAGAGAGACGAGAGAGAGCGACTGGAGAGAGAGAGACGAGAGAGAGCGACTGAGAGAGAGAGAGACGAGAGAGAGCGACTGAGAGAGAGAGAGACGCAGAGAGAGCGACTGGAGAGAGAGAGACGAGAGAGAGCGACTGGAGAGAGAGAGAGACGAGAGAGAGCGACTGGAGAGAGAGAGAGACGAGAGAGAGCGACTGGAGAGAGAGAGAGAGACGAGAGAGAGCGACTGGAGAGAGAGAGAGACGAGAGAGAGCGACTGGAGAGAGAGAGAGAGAGAGAGACGAGAGAGAGGGACTGAGAGAGAGAGACGAGAGAGAGCGACTGGAGAGAGAGAGAGATACGAGAGAGAGCGACTGGAGAGAGAGAGACGAGAGAGAGCGACTGGAGAGAGAGAGATACGAGAGAGAGCGACTGGAGAGAGAGAGATACGAGAGAGAGAGAGAGCGACTGGAGAGAGAGAGAGAGACGAGAGAGAGCGAGCGACTGGAGAGAGAGAGAGACGAGAGAGAGCGACTGGAGAGAGAGAGACTGGAGAGAGAGAGAGACTGGAGAGAGCGAGCGACTGGAGAGAGAGAGAGACGAGAGAGAGCGACTGGAGAGAGAGAGACTGGAGAGAGAGAGCGACTGGAGAGAGAGAGAGACGAGAGAGAGCGAGACGAGAGAGAGCGACTGAGAGAGAGAGACAACATTGGACACTATGGAACAAAAAAGCCTTCACTATATTATCCGGGAATATCCAAGGCCTGAGGTCATCTGCCTTTGGCCTAAAGAGCAGAAACCCGGACTTCACCAAAGAAATCGGTAATACAGACATTGTCATCCTGCAAGAAACCTGGTATAGAGGAGATGGACCCACTGGTTGCCCTCTAGGTTACAGAGAGCTGGTAGTCCCATCCACCAAACTACCAGGTGTGAAACAGGGAAGGGACTCAGGGGGTATGCTAATTTGGTATAGAGCAGACCTAACTCACTCCATTAAATTAATCAAAACAGGAACATTCTACATTTGGCTAGAAATTCAAAAGGAAATTATCCTAACAGAGAAAAATGTCCTCCTGTGTGCTACCTATATCCCCCACTAGAATACCCATATTTTAATGAAGACAGCTTCTCCATCCTGGAGGGGGAAATCAATCATTTCCAGGCCCAGGGACATGTACTAGTCTGTGGCGACATAAATGCCAGAACCGGACAAGAACCTGACACCCTCAGCACACAGGGGGACAAACACCTGCCTGGAGGTGACAGCATTCCCTCCCACATATGCCCCCCTAGGCACAACTATGACAACATAACCAACAAAAACGGGTCACAACTCCTGCAGCTCTGTCGCACGCTGGGTATGTACATAGTCAACGGTAGGCTTCGAGGGGACTCCTATGGTAGGTACACCTATAGCTCATCTCTTGGCAGTAGTACTGTAGACTACTTTATCACTGACCTCAACCCAGAGTCTCTCAGAGCGTTCACAGTCAGCCCACTGACACCCCTATCAGACCACAGCAAAATCACAGTCTACTTAAACAGAGCAATACTCAATCATGAGGCATCAAAGCCAAAGGAACTGAGTAACATTAAGAAATGCTATAGATGGAAGGAATGCAGTTTGGAAACCTACCAAAAACAATTAGGCAACAACAAATTCAATCCCTTTTAGACAATTTCCTGGTAAAACGTTCCACTGTAGTAGTGAAGGTGTAAACTTGGCAGTAGAAAATCTTAACAGTATATTTGACCTCTCAGCTTCCCTATCAAATCTAAAAATCTCAAAATAGAAAACCGAAGAAAATAACAATAATGACAAATGGTTTGATGAAGAATGCAAAAATCTAAGAAAGAAATTGAGAAACCTGTCCAACCAAAAACATAGAGACCCGGAAAACCTGAGTCTACGCCTTCACTATGGTGAATCACTAAAACAATACAGAAATACACTACGGAAAAAGAAGGAACAGCATGTCAGAAATCAGCTCAATGCAATTGAAGAATCCATAGACTCTAACCACTTCTGGGAAAATTGGAAAACACTAAACAAACAACAACACGAAGAATTATCTATCCAAAATGGAGATGTATGGGTAAACCACTTCTCCAATCTTTTGGCTCTATAACAAAGAATAAAGAGCAAAAACATATACATGATCAAACACAGATCTTAGAATCAACTATTAAAGACTACCAGAACCCACTGGATTCTCCAATTACATTGAATGAGTTACAGGACAAAATAAAAACCCTCCAACCCAAAAAGGCCTGTGGTGTTGATGGTATCCTCAATGAAATGATCAAATATACAGACAACAAATTCCAATTGGCTATACTAAAACTCTTTAACATCATACTTAGCTCTGGCATCTTCCCAATATTTGGAACCAAGGACTGATCACCCCAATCCACAAAAGTGGAGACAAATTTGACCCCAATAACTACCGTGGAATATGTGTCAACAGTAACCTTGGGAAAATCCTCTGCATTAACAGCAGACTCATACATTTCCTCAATGAAAACAATGTACTGAGCAAATGTCAAATTGGCTTTTTACCAAATTACCGTACAACAGACCATGTATTCACCCTGCACACCTAATTGACAACCAAACAAACCAAAACAAAGGCAAAGTCTTCTCATGCTTTGTTGATTTCAAAAAAGCCTTTGACTCAATCTGGCATGAGGGTCTGCTATACAAACTGATGGAAAGTGGTGTTGGGGGGTAAAACATACGACATTATAAAATCCATGTACACAAACAACAAGTGTGCGGTTAAAATTGGCAAAAAACACACATTTCTTCACACAGGGTCGTGGGGTTAGACAGGGATGCAGCTTAAGCCCCACCCTCTTCAACATATATATCAAAATTGGCGCGGGCACTAGAAAAGTCTGCAGCACCCGGCCTCCCCCTGCTAGAATCCAAGTCAAATGTCTGCTGTTTGCTGATGATCGGGTGCTTCTGTCACCAACCAAGGAGGGCCTACAGCAGCACCTAGATCTTATGCACAGATTCTGTCAGACCTGGGCCCTGACAGTAAATCTCAGTAAGACCAAAATAATGGTGTTCCAAAAAGGTCCAGTCACCAGGACCACAAATACAAATTCCATCTAGACACTGCTGCCCTAGAGCACACAAAACTATACATACCTGGCCTAAACATCAGCACCACAGGTAACTTCCACAAAGCTGTGAACGATCTGAGAGACAAGGCAAGAAGGGCATTCTATGCCATCAAAAGAAACATAAATTTCAACATACCAATTAGGATTTGGCTAAAAATACTTGAATCAGTCATAGAGCCCATTGCCCTTTATGGTTGTGAGGTCTGGGGTCCGCTCACCAACCAAGACTTCACAAAATGGGACAAACACCAAATTGAGACTCTGCACGCAGAATTCTGCAAAAATATCCTCCGTGTACAATGTAGAACACCAAATAATGCATGCAGAGCAGAATTAGGCCGATACCCACTAATTATCAAAATCCAGAAAAGAGCTGTTAAATTCTACAACCACCTAAAAGGAAGCGATTCACAAACCTTCCATAACAAAGCCATCACCTACAGAGAGATGAACCTGGAGAAGAGTCCCTAAGCTTGGTCCTGGGGCTCTGTTCACAAACACAAACACACACTACAGAGCCCCAGGCAGCACACTAGACCCAACCAAATCATGAGAAAACAAAAAGATAACAACTTAACACATTGGAAAGAATTAACAAAAAAACAGAGCAAACTAGAATGCTATTTGCCCTACACAGAGAGTACACAGCGGCAGAATACCTGAGCACTGTGACTGACCCAAAATTAAGGAAAGCCTTGACTATGTATACAGACTCAGTGAGCATAGCCTTTGCTATTGAGAAAGGCCGCCGTAGGCAGACATGGCTCTCAAAGAGAAGACAGGCTATGTGCTCACTGCCCACAAAATGAGGTGGAAACTGGAGCTGCACTTCCTAACCTCCTGCCCAATGTATGACCACATTAGAGAGACATATTTCCCTCAGATTACACAGATCCACAAAGAATTCGAAAACAAATCCAATTTTGAAAAACTCCCATATCTACTGGATGAAATTCCACAGTGTGCCATCACAGCAGCAGGATTTGTGACCTCGTTGCCACTTTGAAAAGGGCAACCAGTGAAGAAACAAAACATTGTAAATACACCCATATTTATGCTTATTTATTTTATCTTGTGTCCTTTAACCATTTGTACATTGTTAAAACACTGTATATATATAAATAATATGACATTTGTGTCTTTACTGTTTTGAAACTTCTGTATGTGTAATGTTTACTGTTAATTTTTGTTGTTTTTCTACTTTGTTATATTCACTTTAAAAGATAACAACTTAACACATTGGAAAGAATTAACAAAAAAACAGAGCAAACTAGAATGCTATTTGGCCCTACACAGAGAGTACACAGCGGCAGAATACCTGAGCACTGTGACTGACCCAAAATTAAGGAAAGCCTTGACTATGTACAGACTCAGTGAGCATAGCCTTGCTATTGAGAAAGGCGCCGTAGGCAGACATGGCTCTCAAGAGAAGACAGGCTATGTGCTCACTGCCCACAAAATGAGGTGGAAACTGAGCTGCACTTCCTAACCTCCTGTCCAATGTATGACCATATTAGAGAGACATATTTCCCTCAGATTACACAGATCCACAAAGAATTCGAAAACAAATCCAATTTTGAAAAACTCCCATATCTACTGGATGAAATTCCACAGTGTGCCATCACAGCAGCAAGATTTGTGACCTGTTGCCACGAGAAAAGGGCAACCAGTGAAGAACAAACACCATTGTAAATACACCCATATTTATGCTTATTTATTTTATCTTGTGTCCTATTACCATTTGTACATTGTTAAAACACTGTATATATATATAATATGACATTTGTAATGTCTTTACTGTTTTGAAACTTCTGTATGTGTAATGTTTACTGTTAATTTTTGTTGTTTTTCACTTTATATATTCACTTTGTATGTTGTCTACCTCACTTGCTTTGGCAATGTTAACACATGTTTCCCATGCCAATAAAGCCCTTGAATTGAATTGAATTGAGAAAAGAGAGAGAGAGAGAGAGAGAGAGAGAGAGAGAGAGAGAGAGAGAAAGAGAGAGAGAGAGAGAGAGAGAGAGAGAGAGAGAGAGAGAGAGAGAGAGAGAGAGAGAAAGAGAGAGAGAGAGAGAGAGAGAGAAAGAGAGAGAGAGAGAGAGAGAGAGAGAGAAAGAGAGAGAAAGAGAAGAGAAGATGAAGAAACCTCACTCTCGTTCACTTATTCTCCTCTCCCATCCCCTCCCTCACTCCTATCCTTCCCCCATCCCTCATTCTCTCTCCAATCTCACTTCTTCTTCACTCCCTCCTATCCCCTCTCTATATATCCCTCTCGCTCCCTCCTATCCCCTCTCTATATATCCCTCTCCCTCCCTCCTATCCCCTCTCTATATATCCCTCTCTCTCCCTCCTATCCCCTCTCTATATATCCCTCTCCCTCCCTCCTATCCCCTCTCTATATATCCCTCTCTCTCCCTCCTATCCCCTCTCTATATATCGCTCTCTCTCCCTCCTATCCCCTCTCTATATATCCCTCTCTCTCCCTCCTATCCCCTCTCTATATATCCTTCTCTCTCCCTCCTATCCCCTCTCTATATATCGCTCTCTCCCTCATATCCCCTCTCTATATATCGCTCTCTCTCCCTCCTATCCCCTCTCTATATAGCGCTCTCTCTCCCTCATATCCCCTCTCTATATATCCTCTCTCTCCCTCCTATCCCCTCTCTATATATCGCTTCTCTCTCCCTCCTATCCCCTCTCTATATATCGCTCTCTCTCCCTCATATCCCCTCTCTATATATCGCTCTCTCTCCCTCCTATCCCCTCTCTATATATCGCTCTCTCTCCCTCCTATCCCCTCTCTATATATCGCTCTCTCTCTCTCCTATCCCCTCTCTATATATCGCTCTCTCTCCCTCCTATCCCCTCTCTATATATCGCTCTCTCCCTCCTATCCCTCTCTCTTTCTCTCTCTCCCTCCTTCCTTCCTTGTTCTGCTCTTCTCCATAGCAAGACAAGACAGGAATGACTTATTTATGTGGCTGTTTCGTCTGTGTCCGTGGGCTTAGTAATAATACTCATCTGTGTGGCCTGTAATGCAAAGCCTCATTGTTCTCAAACTGGGGATTTCAGTAGGATGAAAAGAGAGAATGGGAGCACTGGAGACTACTGAGAGGCTGAGAGGCTGGGAGGCTACTGAAAACTGGAGAAACAAGGGAAGAGAAGAGAGAAGATGAGGAGGGGAAGAGAAGGGAGAAGATGAGGAGGGAAAGAGAAGGGAGAGTGGGAGGAGGGGAAGAGAAGGGAGAGTGGGAGGGGAAGAGAAGGGAGAAGATGAGTAGGGGAAAGAGAGAGGGTGAGGAGGGGAAGAGAAGGGAGAGGGGAAGAAGAGAAGGGAGAGGGTGAGGAGGGGAAGAGAAGGGAGAGGGTGAGGAGGGGAAGAGAAGGGAGAGGGTGAGGAGGGGAAGAGAAGGGAGAGGGTGAGGAGGGGAAGAGAAGGTAGGGCAAGCTCCACGTGCAATTCGCCCCTTTGCCCACTTTTCTTCCCATCATTGAATGGAGCTCTGCTGTTTCATGGCCCCCAATGCTTTCACAGGATCCCTGGCCCTATACGAATAGGGCCCTAGTTTGGATCCCGGGCCCTGTCGAAGAACCCTAGTATGAGATAGATGCTTGGAGTTTGTCAATCCCCAGGTCTGCAACAGTAACGCTAGCTCGGTGTGCAACGGACGGTGGTGGTGAGTACAACCAGAGATACTGAAATATAAATGATCTCGCTGGTGCAATTTAGCTAACGACATTAGATTACAATATTGCTGGTTATGTCATTTACTGTAGGTAGGTATCATTTGATTAAGCGAGGCAGGATAGCGAGCGTTTTTAGATAGTGTAGCTAAGCTAGATAGATAACTAGCTCGGTAGCTACCTCATCCCAATTTAGTAAAGGTCATACAGCGCATTCGGAAAGTTTTCAGACTTTCTCCACATTTTGTTACGTTACAGTTATACTGTGAAAATGTATTTAATCCCCCCCCCCTCATCAATCTACACACAGTACCCCATAATGGCAAAGCAAAATAATGTAATACATAAATAAAACATCACATTTACATATTCAGACCCTTTGGTATGAGACTAGAAATGGAGCTCTGGTGCTTCCTGTTTCAATTCATCATCCTTGAGATTGATTGGACATGATTTGGAAAGGCATATACTTATCTATACAAGGTCCCACAGTTGACAGTGCATGTCAAAGTTAAAAAATCAAGCCTTGAGGTTGAAGGAATTGTCCGTAGAGCTCCGAGACAGGATTGTGTCGAGGTACAGATCTGGGCAAGGTTAACAAAACCTTTTGGCAGCATCGAAGACCCCAAGAACACTGTGGCCTCCATCATTCTTAAAACTGAAGTAGTTTGGAACTACCAAGACCCTTTCTAGAGCTTGCTGCCCAGCCTAACTGACCAATCGGGGGAGAAGGGCTGTGACCAAGATCCTTAAGGTCACTCTGATAGAGCTCCAGAGTTCCTCTGTGGAGATGGGAGAACATCTCCTCTGTGGCGATGGGAGAACCTTCCAGAAGGACAAACACATCTGCAGCACTCCATATTCTCAATTTACATCAACAACATAGCTCAGGCTGTAGGAAGCTCTTTTCATCAATTTATATGCAGATGATACAGTCTTATACTCAGCTGGCCCCTCCATGGATTGTGTGTTAAAAGCTCTACAACAAAGCGTTCTTAGTGTCCAACAAGCTTTCTCTACCCTTAACTTCTTTGGGAATGGGGGGCAGTGTTGAGTAGCTTGGATGAATAAGGTGCCCAGAGTAAACTGCTACTCAGGCCTAGTTGCTAATATATGCATATTATTAGTATATGTTGATAGAAAACACTCTGAAGTTTCTAAAACTGTTTGAATGATGTCTGTGAGTATAACAGAACTCATATGGCAGGCAAAAACCTGAGAAAAAATCCAACCAGGAAGTGCGAAATCTGATGTTTGTAGTTTTTCAAGTCGTTGCCTATCGAGTTTACAGTGTCTACAGGGGTCATATTGCACTTCCTAAGGCTTCCACTAGATGTCAACAGTCTTTAGAAGATTGTTTGAGGCTTCTACTGTCTCCTGACCCCTCCTGTCTCAGCCTCCAGTATTTATGCTGCAGTAGTTTATGTGTCGGGGGGCAAGGGTCAGTTTGTTATATCTGGAGTACTTCTCCTGTCCTATCCGGTGTCCTGTGTGAATTTATGTATGCTCTCTCTAATTCTCTCTTTCTCTCTTTCTTTCTCTCTCTCGGAGGACCTGAGCCCTAGGACCATGCCCCAGGACTACCTGACATGATGACTCCTTGCTGTCCCCAGTCCACCTGGCCGTGCTGCTGCTCCAGTTTCAACTGTTCTGCCTGTGATTATTATTATTTGACCATGCTGGTCATTTATGAACATTTGAACATCTTGGCCATGTTCTGTTATAATCTCCACCCGGCACAGCCAGAAGAGGACTGGCCACCCCACATAGCCTGGTTCCTCTCTAGGTTTCTTCCTAGGTTTTGGCCTTTCTAGGGAGTTTTCCTAGCCACCGTGCTTCTACACCTGCGCTGCTTGCTGTTTTGGGTTTTAGGCTGGGTTTCTGTACAGCACTTTGAGATATCAGCTGATGTAAGAAGGGCTATATAAATACATTTGATTTGATTTGTTTTACTGTGAAGGAGGGGGGAATAAGAGCTGAATGAGTCAGGGCTCTGTCAGAGTGCCATGAGCTGATCGCGCGTGCTCACGTTAGAGCGACCTGCGTTCCATCGCATTTCTACAGACAAAGGAATTCTCCGGTTGAAACATTAATGAAGATTTATGATAAAAACATCCTAAAGATTGATTCTATACTTCGTTTGACATGTTTCTATGAACTGTAATATCATTTTTTTCATCTGAACTTTCGCCTGGACTTGCCCACGCCTCATGACTTTGGATTGTGTAAACAAAAAGGAGGTATTTGGACATAAATTATGGACTTTATCGAACAAATTAAACATTTATTGTGGAACTGGGGTTCCTGGGAGTGTATTCTGATGAAGATCATCAAAGGTAAGTGAATATTTACAATGCT
Organism: Oncorhynchus tshawytscha; assembly: GCF_018296145.1. Classification (NCBI taxonomy): domain Eukaryota; kingdom Metazoa; phylum Chordata; class Actinopteri; order Salmoniformes; family Salmonidae; genus Oncorhynchus; species Oncorhynchus tshawytscha. The sequence goes on from NC_056459.1 coordinate 34,204,505, forward strand.
ATTTCTGACTTCTGTTGACTCCACAACATGGCAGATATCTGTATAGCTTGTTTTGTTGTCTGAGCTCTGTACTCAGATTATTGCATGGTGAGCTTTTTTGAAATATGACACAGCGGTTGCATTAAGGAGAAGTTTCTCTGAAGTTCCATGCATAACACTACTGAACGTAACGCCCCAATGTGAGATTTTTGGATATAAATATGAACTTTATCGAACAAAACATACATGTATTGTGTAACATGAAGTCCTATGAGTGTCATCTGTTGAAGATCATCAAAGGTTAGCGATTCATTTTATCTCTATTTATGCTTTTTGTGACTCCTCTCTTTGGCTGGAAAAATGGCTGTGTTTTTCTGACTAGGTACTGACCAAGAAGGAGAGTGATGGAGTGCTGCATCAGATGACCTGGCCTCCACAATCATCCTACCACAACCAACATAATCATTTGGTGTGCTTTCGTCGTAAATCCTTTTTGAAATCGTTAAAATGGTGTAAAGTACTTGTATGTTTGAGGAATTTTAATTATGGAATTTCTGTTGTTTTGAATTTGGCGCCCTGCAATTTCACTGGCGGCTGTTGGCGAGGTGGGAAGCTAGCGTCCCACATATCCCAGAGAGATTAACCTTGTTCTGAACACCTCCAATTACAAAGGTAATGTGGTTTGGTAAGAAGAATTCCCCTCTTCCCACTGGTGTTATTACTACCTCTGAGGGTTTAGAGTACTTGGGAGTGTGGCTAGACTCTACACTGTCCTTCTGTCAGCACAAATCAAAGCTGCAGGCTAAAGTTAAATCTAGACTTGGTTTGCTCTACTGTAATCTCTCCTCTTTCACCCCAGCTGCCAAACTAACCCTGATTCAGATGACCATCCTACCCTTGCTAGATTACGGAGACATAATTTATAGATCGGCAGGTAAGGGTACTCTCAAGGAGCTAGATGTTCTTTAGCATTCGGCCATCAGTTTTTTCCACCATTTGCCACCATTTTCTCCTTATAGGACACATCACTGCACTCTATATTCCTCTGTAAATGGGTCATTTCTGCATACCAGTCACAAGACCCACTGTTTGATGCTTATTTATAAACACCCCGTTAGGCCTCACTCCCCCCTATCTGAGATATCTACTGCAGCCCTCATCCCCCACATACAACACCCGTTCTGCCAATCACATTCTGTTAAAGGTCCCCAAAGCACACACATCCCTGGGTCGCTCCTCTTTTCAGTTCCTCTTTTCAGTTCGCTGCAGCTCGCAACTGGAAACAGCTGCAACAAACACTCAAACTGGACAGTTTTATCTTAATCTCTTCATTCAAAGACTAAATCATGGACACTCTACTGACAGTTGTGGCTGCTTTGTGTGATGTATTGGTCTCTCTACCTTCTTGACCTTTGTGCTTGATTTTCGTACCATGTTTTGTGCTGCTACATGTTGTGTTGCTACCATGTTGTTGTCATGTTGTGTTGCCACCATGCTGTGTTGTCATGTGTTGCTGCCTTGCTATGTTGTTGTCTTAGGTCTCTCTTTATGTAGTGTTGTGTTGTCTCTGTTGCTGTGATGTGATGTGTGTTTTGTCCTATATTTACATCATATTTTTTTATACAATTTATCCCTGGCCCCGTCCCCACAGGAGGCCTTTTGCCTTTTGGTAGGCCGTCATTGTAAATAAGAATGTGTTCTTAACTGACTTGCCTAGTTAAATAAAGGTTAAGTACATAATACATCAAATAAAACCAATCAATTGACGTTGAGACTGGTGTTTTGCGGGTACTATTTAATGAAGTTGCCAGTTGAGGCCTTGTGAGGCGTCTGTTTCTCAAACTAGACACTCTAATGTACTTGTCCTCTTGCTCAGTTGTGCACCGGGGCCTCCCGCTCCTCTTTCTATTCTGGTTAGAGCCCGTTTTCTCTGATCTGTGAAGGGAGTAGTACATAGCGTTACAGGGAGACAGGACGGACAGCTGGTCGTCCTCGCAGTGGCAGACCACGTGTAACAACACCTGCACAGGATCGGTATATCCGAACATTACACCTGCGGGACAGGTACAGGATGGCAACAACAACTGTCCGAGTTATACCAGGAAGGCACAAACCCTCCATAAGCGCTCACAGTCAGCAATAGGCTGCGAGAGGCTGGACTGAGGGCTTGTAGACCTGTTGTAAAGGCAGGTCCTCACCAGACATCAGCGGCAACAATGTCGCCTATGGACACAAACCCACCGTCGCTGGACCAGACAGGACTGGCAAAAACTGCCTGTACTCTGGATCGATTTGGAGGTGGAGGGTCTGTCATGGTCTGGGGCGGTGTGTCACAGCATCATCGGACTGAGCTTGTTGTCATTGCAGGCAATCTCAACGCTGTGCGTTACAGGGAAGACATCCTCCTCCCTCATGTGGTACCCTTCCTGCAGGCTCATCCTGACATGACCCTCCAGCAGGACAATGCCATCAGCCATACTGCTTGTTCTGTGCTTTATTTCCTGCAAGATAGGAATGTGTGTTCTGCAATGGCCAACGAAGAGCCCGGATCTCAATCCCATGGAGCACGGCTGGGACCTGTTGGATCGGAGGGTGAGGGGTAGGGCCATTCCCCCCAGAAATGTCTAGGAACTTGCAGGTGCCTTGGTGGAACAGTGGGGTAACATCTCACAGCAAGAACTGACAAATCTGGTGCAGTCCATGATGCAGTCCATGAGGAGGAGATGCACTGCAGTACTTAATGCAGCTGGTGGCCACACCAGATCCTGACTGTTACTTTTGATTTTGACCCTCCCCCTTTGTTCAGAGACACATTATTCCATTTCTGTTAGTCACATATCTGTGGAACTTGTTCAGTTTATGTCTCAGTTGTTGAATATTATGTTCATACAAATATTTACGAATGTTAAGTTTGTTGGAAATTAACACAGTTGACAGTAAGAGGACGTTTATTTATTTTTGCAGAGTTTATATTGTGAATTGCCTGAACAAGGCAGTTAACCCAGTGTTCCCCGGGCGCCGATGACATGGATGTCGATTAAGAGGGGTTGGATTAAATGCGGAAGACACATTTCAGTTGAATGCATTCAGTTGTACAACTGACTAGGTCCCCCCTTTCCCTTTCCTGTATCGATGAAAGGTACACATTCTTACATAACCAGAACACTTCTTCTGTGGTATTCTGTAAAAGGTTGTTTATTTTACACATTGTTATATTAGCAGAACACTTCTTCTGTGGTATTCTGTAAAAGGTTGTTTATTTTACATGGACCTGTTACTACATTTAAAAGTTATCCAAAAACATAGTTTAAAAGATATCTATATCAATTCAGTAATTGCATTATTCTCATATTCATCTGTGGGCTACTGACCTATTCAAGGCTTCCTCCGACTTCTCACCACACATCTGTCTGTAGTTATTGAACTCAATCTGCAGGGGAGGTTTGTTGTGATTGAGTGGAGGGGAGGGAACAGCTGTGGACAAGGTTCTGACAGAGGGGTGTGTCTTGGTGGTGGCAAGGACACACCCAAGAAACACCCACATCAAACCACACCCTCAAGACAACTCACGTTTGGCTTCTGTCATGGCCACCAGCATTTCTTGAGGAGCAAACTGATAAAAGAGGCCAAATCAGTGGGTGCAGTTCTCCTTTAATGAAGATGAGGAAAGGCAAGAGTAAGGGAGGAGTGGGAAAGCCTTGTGGTTGGGGACAGGCAATCTGTTGCTACAGCAATGTGTGTGTGTGTGTGTGTGTGTGTGTGTGTGTGTGTGTGTGTGTGTGTGTGTGTGTGTGTGTGTGTGTGTGTGTGTGTGTGTGTGTGTGTGTGTGTGTGTGTGTGTGTGTGTGTGTGTGTGTGAAGGAGCTGATTACGGGAACAAGACAGAAGGGAGAGGATGATGGGTTCCAAAGTCATCCTCTACTCTCTCCCTCCATCTCTCTCTGCCGCAACGTGCCTAATGATGTCCCTTGTGACAGGTGCTGGCTTACCGGTAGACTACTATCATCTCACACACGCACATTCACACGCACACACATTGCTGTAGCAAAAGATTGCCTCTCTCTCTCTCTCTCTCTCTCTCGCTCTCTCTCTCTCTCTCTCAAACACACACACACACACTCTCTCTCTCTCTCTCTCTCTCACACACACAAACACACTCACACTCTCTTCCACACACACACACTCCCACTCTCTCTCTCTCTCTTACACACACACACACACACACTCCCACTCTCTCTCTCTCTCTCTCTCTCTCTCTCACACACACAAACACACTCACACACACACACACACACACACACACACACACACACACTCCCACTCTCTCCCTCTCTCTCTCTCTCTCTCTCTTACACACACACACACCTCCTGACACACACACCCTCGCCGGCAGCTGGTAGCTTTGCCAAATGTGTCCGTATGACTGGAACAGGATGAGGGGAACAGCTGTTCTGTCTGACAGAGATAGAGACGGGAAAGGACAGGCAACAGCCAGTACGCATGAAAACAGAACAAAGATGCAGGACTATATCTCTAAACTCTACAGCTTTATCTCCCAAACGTCTTCAGTGGCAACACATCATTCAAGGCAGGTGGGGCTCAAAACAGCTGGGACAAAAAAAAATATTGTTTTCTATTAATTTGTGTCATAAACAATAAAATCTAAATAAATCCTTGAGTTAACCTGTCTAGGAACCCCTCGCCAACAGCCAATAAAATTGCAGGGCGCTAAATTCAATCAACAGAAATCTCATAGTTCAAATTTCTCAAACATACAATTATTAGACACCATTTTAAATATAAAATTCTCGTTAATCAAACCACAGGGTCCAATTTCAAAAAAAGCTTTTTGCTGAAAGCAGAGCATATCCTTATGTTAGGTAAGCAACGAGTCACAGAAAGCATACAGCGATTTTCCATCCAAAGAGAGGAGTCACAAAAAGCAGAAATAGAGATAAAATGAATCACTAACCTTTGATGATCTTCATCAGATGACACTCATAGGACATCATGTTACACAATACATGTATGTTTTGTTCGATCAAGTTCATATTTATATCCAAAAACATGTTTACATTGGGCTTTGCCTCCTAAACATCCCATGAATTTGCACAGAGCCACATAAATTTACAGAAATACTCATAATAAAAATGGATAAAAGATACAAGCGTTAGTCACAGAATTAAAGATATACTTCTCCTTAATTTAACCGCTGTGTCAGATTTCCAAAAAACTTTACGGAAAAGGCAATAATCTGAGTATGGCGCTCAGAGACCAACACAACCCAAAAAGATATCCGCCATGTTGGAGTCAACAGAAGTCAGAAATAGCATTATAAATATTCACTTACCTTTGATGATCTTCATCAGAATGCACTCCCAGGAATCCCAGTTCCACAATAAATGTTTGATTTGTTCCATAAAGTCCATCATTTATGTCCAAATAACTCCTTTTGGTTCAGTACACAATCTAAACTCACGAGGTGCGGGCGAAAGTTCAGACGAAAAGTCATATTACAGTTCGTAGAAACATGTCAAACAATGTATAGAATCAATCTTTAGGATGTTTTTATCATAAATCTTCAATAATGTTCCAACCGGAGAATTCCTTTGTCTGTAGAAAAGCAATGGAACTTTCACATGAATGCAGACCTCTGACTCATTCCCCTCTCATTCCCCCTTCCTTTACAGTAGAAGCATCAAACAAGGTTCTAAAGACTGTTGACATCTAGTGGAAGCCTTGGGAAGCGCAACATGACCAATATCCCACTGTATCTTCAATAGGGGCTGAGTATAAAAACAACCAACCTCAGATTTCCCACTTCCTGGTTGAATTTTGTCTCATGGTTTCGCCTGCCATATGAGTTCTGTTATACTCACAGACATCATTCAAACAGGTTTAGAAACATCAGAGTGTTTTCTATCCAAATCTACTAATAATACTGAGTAGCAGGCAGTTTACTCTGGGCACGCTTTTCATCCAAACGTGAAAATGCTGAACCCTAGCCCAAACAGGTCAACAACGCTGCATAAAAAAACATGGTCTCTTTTTTTTCAGGAAGGCAGCTCCTAAAATGCAAATGTTTCAGCCTGGCTCAGTGCTTTCTGTGGTAGAGAGGGCAGCCAGCGAAAGCACAGAGCGATGACTTTGGTAATCTTCTCTGAGTTGCACCGTGATTGGCTCAGTGTTCTGTCACTCATGGGGACACTACGTCACCGCTGAATCTACAGGGAGAGCTAGGCAGTTCAAGCCCCCTTGGGTTCTGCCGTGGATTTACATTAGAAGAGTACGTCCACGAAGGATCAAGGTCATTGGCCACAGATAAAATGACGTCAAAACACTTTATATCCACCGTAGCTTTGATTGGACTGATGATGTCAACTTCATAGCAAGCTAGCTAGCTAGACAAGCAGTCATCATCATGAATCACGTTGACAATCTACTGTCAAATCCTTTTCAATCCTTGTCATATTAAGAGAAATTAGAGAGAAAAAAAAACTTATCAGAAATTGCGTGATGAAATTGGGGAGAAAAAGGGCAAAAAAAATTGTGGGGACTATTCATCTGCAAAAGTGAAGTTTTGCTCTTATGTTAAATCAAATCATATTGTTGCTAGCTAGCTACTTTAACTGTTGTGCTAGCAAACATGCTACTGAACCGTGACACAAGCATATTGACATGCATATTGAACCTACAAATAAACACAAATAATTAGTTAGCTAGCTACCTATCACATGAATTGTGCAAAAATATGATAGCTAAAAATAGCTAGCCAATCAGTGGCGCTGACAGAATGAATCAGTGGCACTCAACAAAATGTTTTTCACCTTATCCCATAAAACATGACATTGACATCACTTATCTAATAAAATGTTCAAGTTTATTAGGAAGTTTAATGAATAAGTTAAACACTCCCCGGACAACTTTGGTAGGTACTGTAGCTAGCTAGATAGCTTGGTTTCCATTTTCCAACAGATGTTTCTAATCCCCTTGATTGGACATCAACGGTTACTGGCTTTGGAACTCATGTGTTCACCAGAAACAGTTTTTATTCTACTGTTTCCCACTGATGGCAATAAATATTATTGTTACCAAAGGTTTACCACAGATTCACCACTAGTGGCAAATGTTTGCAAACTTCTAGCAACATTTTGTGGCACACAATTTCGTTTTCATGAAATTTGCCACAGAGTTGCAGGAAGTTTGCAGTAACAAATTCATTTTTGTAAGGATTTTTGTAAGGATTGACATTTTTCACTGACTACTACCAATGTGGTATTGTGAGAATGATTTTTGAGAGATCTCCACTTAATAACTAAATAGAATCACTGCTGCTCTTGAAGTTATTCCTCCTCTTCCTCCTCCTCCTCCTGTCCACCTCCTCGATCTCCTCCTTCTCCATCTCTCCTCGATCTCCTCCTTCTCCTTCTCCACCTCTTCCTCCACCTTCTCCTCCCCCACCTCCTCCACCTCCTCCTCCTCCTGTCCACCTCATCTTCTCCACCTCCTCGATCTCCTCCTTCTCCTTGATCTCCTCCTTCTCCTTCTCCACCTCCTCCTCAATCACCTCTTCCTCCACCTTCTCCTCCCCCACCTCCTCCTCATCCACATCCTCCTCCGCCTCCTCTCCCTCCTCCTCCTCCTCCTCTCCTCAAGGACAAGTTCCTGAGGTTGAAGGATAAGGTAGCTGTTCTGGAAAGAGCCATGAAGCCAAAGCATGGAAGGGAGGAGCTTTAACCCTACAGCATCAACTGATCAATGGACTGCTGAATGTATAATTATTGATATTGCATTTTCTTCTCTTTTCCCTATTATGTCTATCTCTGATAAGCTACACAGGAAGGACTTGAGTCCATATTAATATATGTAGCCTTAGAAATAAGGTTCATGAAATCGATAACTTGCTAACATCAGATAGCATTCAGATATTAGCCATTTCTGAGACTCACTTTAGATAATTAATTTGATGATACATCAGTAGCAATACAAGGATATAACATCTATAGAATAGACACAAACGCTTATGGGGGAGGTGTTGCTGTATATATTCAGAGCCGTATCCCTGTAATGCTTAGATGAGATCTCATGTCAAGTGTTATTTGTGGTTGTAGGTTTACTTGGCACATCTAAAGCCTGTTCTTTTGCGGTGTTGCTGTAGGCCGTCAAGTGCTAACAGTCAGTATCTTATTAATATGTGTGAAATGCTTGATAGTGTATGTGAAGTAAACTGAGAGGTCAAGTTTCTTGGGGACCTGATAATTGACTGGTTTTCAATCAAGCTGTCCGCTCAAGAGGAAGCTTCTTACTGTAACCAGTGCCTGTAATCTGGTTCAGGTTACTAATCAACCTACCAGGGTGTTTACAAACACTAATTATACCCTGATGAAGACAGCTTGGCTGTCAAAACGTTGGTAATTACATTTTTGCATCTGAGCTCCTAGAGTGCGCGGCTCTCTTTTATTTACAAACACTACAGGAACAAGATCATCCACATGTATTGGTCACATGTTTACTAATACTGTAGAACTTTCTAAAGCTGTATCCATACCCATTGGATGCAGTGATCACAATATAGTGGATATATACAGGAGAGCCAAAGTTCCAACAGCTGGGCCTTAAATAATGTATAAGAGATCAAAACATTTAGCTGTGACTCTTATGTGGAGGAAGTCAAACATATTTGTCGGTCTGATGTGATTAATGAGGAGCATCCAGATGCTGCACTTTATGAATTTATGAAATTGCTTCTTCCAATTATTGATAAACCTGCTAAGAAACTAACTGTTAGATCTGTTAAGGCTTTGGGGATTGATGAGGGATTGAAAAAATGTATGGTGATGTATGGTTGAAAGAGATGGGGTAAAAGGAGTGGCTAATAAGTCTGGCTGTACATCTGACTGGCTGACTTACTGCAAATTGAGAAATTACGTCACTAAACTCAACAACAAAAATAAGAAGAAACTAAATTATGATCAATGATATAAAGAATGTTGGAAAGTTAACTTTGGAGTACTTTAAATGAAATGATGGGCAGAAAGACAAATTCAACTCTTTCATCTAATCAGATGGCTTATTCATCACAAAAACATTTGATGTTGCCAATTATTTTAATGACTACTTCATTGGCAAAGTGGGCAAACTTAGGCAGGAAATGCCAACAACGAACAGTGAGCCATAGTATTTATGCATAAAAAAAAGAAAAAATGAAAGAAAAGCATTGCAAGTTTGAATTTTGTAAAGTTAGTCTGGGAGAGGTAGAAAAATGATTATTATCGATCAATAACAACAAACCTGGCATTGACAATTTAGATGGAAATCTACTGAGGATGGTAGCTGACTCTATAGTCACTCCTATCTGTCATATCTTTAATCTGAGCCGAGAGGAAAGTCTTTGTCCTCAGGCCTGGAGGAAAGCCAAAGTCATTCCGCTACCCAAGAGCCTTTACTGGTTCTAACAGCAGACCTATCAGCTTGGTGCCAGCTCTTAGCAAACTGTTGGAAAGAATAGTGTTTGACCAAATATAATGTTATTTCTCTGTAAACAAATGAACAACAGACTTTCAGCATGATGTTAGAGGACCCTCAACATGTACTGCACTGACACAAATAACTGATGATTGGTTGAAAGAAATTGAAAATAAGAATATTGTGGGAGCGGTACTGTTATATTTCAGTGCATCCTTTGATATTATTGACCATAGCCTGTTGTTGATAAAACACACAGTACTCTGAAAAAGTTTTAGGCAGGTATGAAAAAATGGTGTAAAGTAAGAATGCTTTAAAAAAATAGACATGTTAATAGATTATATTTATCAATTAACTAAATGCAAAGTGGGTGAACAGAATCCATATTTGGTGTGACCACCCTTTGCCTTCAAAACAGCATCAACTCTTCTAGGTACACTTGCACAATGTCAGGGATTTTGTAGGCATATAGTCAGGTGAATGATTAAATAATTACACCAAACAGGTGCTAATGATCATCAATTCAATATGTAGGTTGAAACACAATCATTAACAGAAACAGAAACAGCTGTGTAGGAGGAATAAACCTGGGTGAGGAACAACCAAACTCAGCTAACAAGGTGAGGTTGCTGAAGACAGTTTACTGTCAAAAGTCAAGAGTACAGCGACAAGACAGAAGGTAGTTATACTGCATCAGCAAGGTCTCTCTCAGGCAGACATTAAGGCAGACAGGTCTCTCAGGTCTCTCCCAGGCAGACATTAAGGCAGACAGGTCTCTCAGGTCTCTCCCAGGCAGACATTAAGGCAGACAGGTCTCTCCCAGGCAGACATTAATCAAATCAAATCAAATCAAATTTTATTTGTCACATACACATGGTTAGCAGATGTTAATGCGAGTGTAGCGAAATGCTTGTGCTTCTAGTTCCGACAATGCAGTAATAACCAACAAGTAATCTAACTAACAATTCCAAAACTACTGTCTTATACACAGTGTAAGGGGATAAAGAATATGTACATAAGGATATATGAATGAGTGATGGTACAGAGCAGCATAGGCAAGATACAGTAGCTGATATCGAGTACAGTATATACATATGAGATGAGTATGTAAACAAAGTGGCATAGTTAGTGGCTAGTGATACATGTATTACATAAGGATGCAGTCGATGATATAGAGTACAGTATATACGTGTGCATATGAGATGAATAATTTAGGGCATGTAAACATTATATAAGGTAGCATTGTTTAAAGTGGCTAGTGATATATTTACATCATTTCCCATCAATTCCCATTATTAAAGTGGCTGGAGTTGAGTCAGTGTCAGTGTCAGTGTGTTGACAGCAGCCACTCAATGTTAGTGGTGGCTGTTTAACAGTCTGATGGCCTTGAGATAGAAGCTGTTTTTCAGTCTCTCGGTCCCAGCTTTGATGCACCTGTACTGACCTCGCCTTCTGGATGATAGCGGGGTGAACAGGCAGTGGCTCGGGTGGTTGATGTCCTTGATGATCTTTATGGCCTTCCTGTAACATTGGGTGGTGTAGGTGTCCTGGAGGGCAGGTAATTTGCCCCCGGTGATGCGTTGTGCAGACCTCACTACCCTCTGGAGAGCCTTACGGTTGAGGGCGGAGCAGTTGCCGTACCAGGCGGTGATACAGCCCGCCAGGATGCTCTCGATTGTGCATCTGTAGAAGTTTGTGAGTGCTTTTGGTGACAAGCCGAATTTCTTCAGCCTCCTGAGGTTGAAGAGGCGCTGCTGCGCCTTCTTCACGATGCTGTCTGTGTGGGTGGACCAATTCAGTTTGTCTGTGATGTGTATGCCGAGGAACTTAAAACTTGCTACCCTCTCCACTACTGTTCCATCGATGTGGATAGGGGGGTGTTGCCTCTGCTGTTTCCTGAAGTCCACAATCATCTCCTTAGTTTTGTTGACGTTGAGTGTGAGGTTATTTTATATTAAGGCAGACAGGTCTCTCCCAGGCAGACATTAAGGCAGACAGGTCTCTCCCAGGTAGACATTAAGACAGACAGGTCTCTCAGGTCTCTCCCAGGCAGACATTAAGGCAGACAGGTCTCTATGTTCTCTCCCAGGCAGACATTAAGGCAGACAGGTCTCTCAGGTCTCTCCCAGACAGACATTAAGGCAGACAGGGGTTTCCAGATGTACTATCCAAGCTTTGGAAGAAGCACAAAGAAACTGGCAACGTTGAGGACAGTAGACACAGTGGTTGGTCAAATATACTTACTGCAGCAGATGAAAGACACATCATGTTTACTTCCCTTTGCAATCAGAAGATGTCCAGCAGTGCCATCAGCTCAGAACTGTCAGAAAACAGTGGGACCCTGGTTCACCCATCTACTGTCCAGAGAAGTCTGGTAAGAAGTGGCCTTCGTGGAAGACTTGCGGCCAAAAAGCCATACCTCCGATGTGGAAACAAGGCCCAGCGACTCAACTATGCACAAAAACACAGGAGCTGATGTGCAGAAAAATGTCAGCAGGTGCTCTGGACTGATGAGTAAAAATATTTGAAAAATTTGAAATATTTGTCTGTAGCAGAAGGCAGTTTGTTCACCGAAGGGCTGGAGAGCAGGACACAAATTAGTGTCTGCAGGCAACAGTGAAACATGGTGGAGGTTCAACAGTGAAGCATGGAGGAAGTTCAACAGTGAAGCATGGTGGAGGTTCAACAGTGAAGCATGGTGGAAGTTCAACAGTGAAGCATGGTGGAGGTTCAACAGTGAAGCATGGTGGAGGTTCAACAGTGAAGCATGGTGGAGGTTCAACAGTGAAGCATGGTGGAGGTTCAACAGTGAAGCATGGTGGAGGTTCAACAGTGAAGCATGGTGGAGGTTCAACAGTGAAGCATGGTGGAAGTTCAACAGTGAAGCATGGTGGAGTTTCAACAGTGAAGCATGGTGGAGGTTCAACAGTGAAGAATGGTGGAAGTTCCTTGCAAGATTGGAGCTGCATTTCTGCAAATGGAGTTGGAGGTTTGGTCAGAATTAATGGTCTCAATGCTGAGACGTGCAGGCAGATACTTATCCATCATGCAATACCATCAGGGAGGCATCTGATTGGCCCCAAATGTATTCTGCAGCATGACAATGACCCCAAACATACATCGAAAGTCATTAAGAACTATCTTCAGCGTGAAGAAGAACAAGGAGTCCTGGAAGTGATGGTATGGCCCCCACAGAGCCCTGATCTCAACATCATCGAGTCTGTCTAGGATTACATAAAGAGAGAGAAGCACCTGAGGCTGCCTAAATCCACAGAACTGTGGTTAGTTCTCCAAAAATGTTTGGGCCAACCTGCCTGCCGAGTTCCTTCAAAAACTGCGTGAAAAACTGAGTTCCTTCCATCACTGCAAGTGTACCTAGAGGAATTGATCCTGTTTTAAAGGCAAAGGGTGGTCACACCAAATATTGATTTGATGTAGATTTTTCTTCCATTCACTCACTTTGCTATTAGTTAATTGATTAATACAATCTATTAACATGCCTATTTTTGTAAGCATTCTTACTTTACAGCATTTTTTTCACACCTGCCTAAAACTTTTGCACAGTACTGTATGTGTTATGGTTTTAAACCTCTGCCATGTTGTGGATTCAGAGCTGTCTATCTTAGAACTCAAGGGTTTTTCTTCATGTATTGTGACACATTAGGGAAGCCATAGAAAAAGGAATCTGGTTGATATCTCATTCACTGCTGAATAGGGATGCATAGGAACGCAGAGGTTTCTAAATAAGTCACTTCCTGATTGGATTTTTCTCAGGCTTTTGCCTGCAATATCAGTCCTGTTATACTCACAGACAATATTGTAACAGTTTTGGAAACTTTAGAGTGTTTTCTATCCTAATCTGTCAATTATATGCATATTCTAGCATCTGGTCCTGAGAAATAGGCCGTTTACTTAGGGAACGTTATTTTTCCAAAAATGAAAATAGTGCCCCCTAGTTTCAAGAGGTTAAACAAAGCATGTGTGCCCATGTATGCTGATGATTCAACCTAATACTCATCAGAAACCACAGCTAATGAAGTCACCCTTAACCAAGAGTTGCAGTTTGTTTTGGAATGGGTGGCCAGTAATAAACTGGTCCTGAACCTCTCTAAAACTAAGAACATTGTATTTGGTACAAATCAAGTTCTAGACCTGGTAATGAATGTTGTGGCTGTTGTATAAGTTGAGGAGACTAAATTACTTGGTGTTGCCTTAGATTGTAAACTGTCATGGTCAAAACATATAGATTCAATGGTTGTAACCATGGGGAGAGGTCTGTCAGTAATAAAGAGATGGGGAGAGGTCTGTCTGTAATGTAGAGATGGGGAGAGGTCTGTCAGTAATAAAGAGATGGGGAGAGGTCTGTCAGTAATAAAGAGATGGGGAGAGGTCTGTCTGTCAGGTCTGTCTGTAATAAAAGAGATAAAGAGATGGGGAGAGGTCTGTCTGTAATAAAGAGAGATGGGGAGAGGTCTGTCTGTAATAAAGAGATGGGGAGAGGTCTGAGTAATAAAGAGATGGGGAGAGGTCTGTCTGTAATAAAGAGATGGGGAGAAAGAGATGGGGGAGTCTGTCAGTAATAAAGAGTCTGTCTGTAATAAAGAGATAAAGAGATGGGGAGAGGTCTGTCTGTAATAAAGAGATGGGGAGAGGTCTGTCTAATAAAGAGATAATAAAGAGATGGGGAGAGGTCTGTCAGTAATAAAGAGATAAGGTCTGTCCGTAATAAAGAGATGGGGAGAGGTCTGTCTGTAATAAAGAGATGGGGAGAGGTCTGTCTGTAATGATAGAGATGGGGAGAGGTCTGTCTGTAATGTAGAGATGGGGAGAGGTCTGTCTGTAATATAGAGATGGGGAGAGGTCTGTCTGTAATAAAGAGATGGGGAGAGGTCTGTCTGTAATATAGAGATGGGGAGAGGTCTGTCCGTAGTAAAGAGATGGGGAGAGGTCTGTCCGTAGTAAAGAGATGCTCTGCTTTCTTGACACCACACTCCACAAAGTCCTGCAGGCTCTAGTTTGATCTTCTCCTGATTATTGTCCAGTCGTGTGGTCCAGTGCTGTAAAGACAGAGCTAGTTAAGCTGCAGCTGGCCCAGAACAGAGCGGCAAGTCTTACTCTTCATTGTAATCAGTGGGCTGATATTAGTACTATGCAAGTCAGTCTCTCTTGGCTAAGAGTTGAGGAGAGACTGACTGCGTCACTTCTTGTTTTTATAAGAAACATTAATGTGTTGGAAATTCCAAATAATTTGCATAGTCAACTTACACACAGCACTGACACACCCCCCCCACCAGACATGCCAACAGAGGTCTTTTCACAGGTCCAAAAGAAATTCAAGGAAACATACAGTATTATACAGAGCTATGAGTACATGGAACTCCCTTCCATCTTATATAGTGCAACTGAACAGCAAATCTGGTTTAAAAAAACATAAATCAACACCTCACAACGCCTCTCCCCCATGTGACCTACTGGTTGTGTGTCTGTACTGACATGTGACCTACTTGTTGTGTGTACTGACATGTGACCTACTTGTTGTGTATGTACTGACATGTATGTTGTGTGAATGTACTGACATGTATGTTGTGTGTATGTACTGACATGTATGTTGTGTGTATGTACTGACAGGTATGTTGTGTGTATGTACTGACATGTATGTTGTGTGTATGTACTGACAGGTATGTTGTGTGTATGTACTGACATGTATGTTGTGTGTATGTACTGACATGTATGTTGTGTGTATGTACTGACATGTATGTTGTGTGTATGTACTGACATGTATGTTGTGTGTATGTACTGACATGTATGTTGTGTGTATGTACTGACAGGTATGTTGTGTGTATGTACTGACATGTATGTTGTGTGTATGTACTGACATGTATGTTGTGTGTATGTACTGACATGTATGTTGTGTGTATGTACTGACATGTATGTTGTGTGTATGTACTGACAGGTATGTTGTGTGTATGTACTGACATGTATGTTGTGTGTATGTACTGACAGGTAGGTTGTGTGTATGTACTGACAGGTATGTTGTGTGTATGTTGTGTGTATGTACTGACATGTATGTTGTGTGTATGTACTGACATGTATGTTGTGTGTATGTACTGACATGTATGTTGTGTGTATGTACTGACATGTATGTTGTGTGTATGTACTGACAGGTATGTTGTGTGTATGTACTGACAGGTATGTTGTGTGTATGTACTGACATGTATGTTGTGTGTATGTACTGACATGTATGTTGTGTGTATGTACTGACATGTATGTTGTGTTTATGTACTGACAGGTATGTTGTGTGTATGTACTGACATGTATGTTGTGTGTATGTACTGACATGTATGTTGTGTGTATGTACTGACATGTATGTTGTGTGTATGTACTGACATGTATGTTGTGTGTATGTACTGACAGGTATGTTGTGTGTATGTACTGACAGGTATGTTGTGTGTATGTACTGACAGGTATGTTGTGTGTATGTACTGACAGGTATGTTGTGTGTATGTACTGACAGGTATGTTGTGTGTATGTACTGACAGGTATGTTGTGTGTATGTACTGACAGGTATGTTGTGTGTATGTACTGACATGTATGTTGTGTGTATGTACTGACAGGTATGTTGTGTGTATGTACTGACAGGTATGTTGTGTGTATGTACTGACATGTATGTTGTGTGTATGTACTGACAGGTATGTTGTGTGTATGTACTGACAGGTATGTTGTGTGTATGTACTGACAGGTATGTTGTGTGTATGTACTGACAGGTATGTTGTGTGTATGTACTGACATGTATGTTGTGTGTATGTACTGACAGGTATGTTGTGTGTATGTACTGACAGGTATGTTGTGTGTATGTACTGACATGTATGTTGTGTGTATGTACTGACAGGTATGTTGTGTGTATGTACTGACAGGTATGTTGTGTGTATGTACTGACAGGTATGTTGTGTGTATGTACTGACAGGTATGTTGTGTGTATGTACTGACATGTATGTTGTGTGTATGTACTGACAGGTATGTTGTGTGTATGTACTGACAGGTATGTTGTGTGTATGTACTGACATGTATGTTGTGTGTATGTACTGACAGGTATGTTGTGTGTATGTACTGACAGGTATGTTGTGTGTATGTACTGACAGGTATGTTGTGTGTATGTACTGACATGTATGTTGTGTGTATGTACTGACATGTATGTTGTGTGTATGTACTGACATGTATGTTGTGTGTATGTACTGACAGGTATGTTGTGCGTATGTACTGACAGGTATGTTGTGTGTATGTACTGACATGTATGTTGTGTGTATGTACTGACAGGTATGTGTAACTGATAGATACACACACTACATGTTCATGTTAAATGTATGTTGTCTGTAATGTATTGATTGTGATGTGTCAGACCCCCAGTAAGACTACCTGTCTCCAGTGACGTCGTCTAATGTGTGACGACCCTCCCACTCTGTGTGACGACCCTCCCACTCTGTGTGACGACCCTCCCACTCTGTGTGACGACCCTCCCACTCTGTGTGACGACCCTCCCACTCTGTGTGACGACCAGCGACATGGGACAGGATAAATACACCACTTCCCCATTCATGGAGGAGACACTCTCCATGCAGACACCTTTGTAGATTTTGTTGTGGTGTTTTTGTGGCTGTTTTTGTTTGTTTGCTTTGGCACCTTTCAACACCCTGCATTATCACATTAATGCATGTAAACACTGACTTACACTGCTGATTACACGCAACATTGTTAATGGTATTTAGTTTATTCAATAAATATGTTTCTTATTTCTTATCTCCATGTTGTCTCCCTTTTGTTACGAACTTCCAGCCGGTTCGTGACATAATGGGAATCCTGTCCTCCTCCCCTCCTTGTCCTCCTCCTCTCCTCCCTCCTTCTCCTCCTCCTGTCCTCCTCCTCTCCTCCCTCCTCCTCCTCCTGTCCTACTCCTCCCCTTCTTCCTCCTCACCTCCTCCTCCCTGTCCTCCTCTCCTCCCTCCTTCTCCTCCTCCTGTCCTCCTCCTCCCTGTCCTCCTCTCCTCCCTCCTTCTCCTCCTCCTGTCCTACTCCTCCCCTTCCTCCTCCTCACCTCCTCCCTGTCCTCCTCCTCTCCTCCCTCCTTCTCCTCCTCCTGTCCTACTCCTCCCCTTCCTCCTCCTCACCTCCTCCCTGTCCTCCTCCTCTCCTCCACCTCCTCCTCCTCCTCCTCCCCCTATCCTCCTCCTCTCCTCCCTCCTCTCTCCTCCTCCTCCTATCCTACTCCTCCCCTTCCTCCTCCTCACCTCCTCCTCCCTGTCCTTCTCCTCCCTCCTTCTCCTCCTCCTGTACTACTCCTCCCCTTCCTCCTCCTCACCTCCTCCTCCCTGTCCTCACCTCCTCCTCCTCTTCTCCTCCTCACCTCATCCTCTTCTCCTTCCCCTCATCCTCTTCTGCTCCTCCTCCCCCATTCCTCCTCCTCACCTCCTCCTCCCTGTCCTCCTCCTCCCCTTCCTCCTCCCTGTCCACCTCCTCTTCCCCTCCTCACCTCATCCTCTTCTCATTCACCTCATCCTCTTCTGCTCCTCCTCCCCTTCTCATCTTTCTCTCCTCCTCCTCCCCTTCCTCCTCCTACCCCTCCTCCTCTTCTCCTTCCCCTCTTCTTCTCCTCCTCCCCCTCTCATCCTCTTCTCCTCCTCCTCCTGTCCTCCTTCATCCTCTCTTCCTCCCCTATCCTCCTCCTCCTCCTCATCTACCTTAAAAGGCTTAGCTTACATGTATCTAAAATGTTTGTATATATTTTTTTATATATAATACATGCAAAATGTATTATATGTTAATGTTATTATAAGAAAATGATATGTAAATTAAATGTAAATGTTAGCCACCCATAGAAGTCAGATAATACAATGATATACCATGAAGTCTCATGTAGAACATATGAGAAAATGATTTAAATGTGTCTATATCTTTTCAATCTTTCTCTATATGAGATTTAATTCCTACAGTACCACAACACAGCAGCCTTGAACTTCATAGCTATGGGGCCAGGTGTTTGACCGACCAACCAACACGCACGCACACACACGCGCACACACGCACACGCGCAAACACGCACGCACACACATACACACACACACACGCGCGCACAAACACACATACACACACACACACGCACACACGCACACGCGCAAACACGCACGCACACACATACACACACACACACGCGCGCACAAACACACATACACACACACACGCGCACACACACACACACACGCACACACACACACACACACACACGCGCACACACATACACACAAACACGCACGCACACACATACACACACACACACGCACACACATACACACACACACACGCGCACACACATACACACAAACACGCACGCACACACATACACACACACACACGCGCGCACAAACACACATACACACACACACACACGCACACGCGCGCACAAACACACATACACATACACGCACACACACACACACACGCCCGCACAAACACACGCACACACACACACACACTACAGGCCTATCCATAGGCATCAACCCTGTCTTTCCATAGAAACAACCCTGTCCTCCAACAACCACTTCGGGGCCAAGATCCATCACCTTTATATAGCTGGCCTACTTTGACCACTAGACCAAGGGTTCATCCCAAATGGCATCCTATTCCCTATGTAGTGCATATAGATGCTATGGGCCCTAGTTAAAAGTAGGGCACCATGTAAGGAATATTGTAATATTTGGGATGTAACCTGGCCCATATTCTCAAAGTGTCTCTGAGTGTGAGTATAATGAGTGTTGATAGAATCAGATCCCCCCTCTATCCATGTCATTCTTTTTATTGTGATCTAGAAGGCTTTGTCCTTATGGGTGTATTGTGTGTAGATGGGTGGGGGGGGATCAATTTAATCCAATTAAAATTCAGGCTGTAGCATAAAAAAGGTTGTTCTGAAGGCACTGCAGGACCATCAAGTACGAAACACATATTACATTGTGAGTAGACACTGTAGGGAGATTACTTTGTGAGTATATACTGTAGGGAGATTACTTTGTGTGAGTAGACACTGTAGGGAGATTACTTTGAGTGAGTATCTACTGTAAGGAGATTACTTTGTGTGTATATACTGCAGGGAGATTACTTTGTGTGAGTAGACACTGTAGGGAGATTACTTTGTGTGAGTATATACTGCAGGGAGATTACTTTGTGTGAGTAGACACTGTAGGGAGATTACTTTGTGAGTATATACTGTAGGGAGATTACTTTGTAAGTATATACTGTAGGGAGATTACTTTGAGTGAGTAGACACTGTAGGAGATTACTTTGTGAGTATATACTGTAAGGAGATTACTTTGTGTGAGTATATACTGTAGGGAGATTACTTTGTGTATATACTGTAGAGAGATTACTAAGTGTCTTCATTGCCTGCATTTTACTCACCTAATAAAAAGACGACGACACTTTTAAGGACATTTTCTCATCTCGTTGAGACAGCAGACAGTGATAAAAATGTAATCTACGGTGTTTATTGACGAACGATGATTGATTGATGATATTTGATGACTGATGGATATTGCTTGGCAAGGTGCTGTTTTTTCCTGTTCTATAACTCACAGACACAAAGTGAAAATCGGCTGAAGACAATACATCATCAAGACAACTATGTCAGAGATGCTGTCTGTCTGTCGAAAACTTTGGGTGGAAGTTATGCTGTGTTTAGTGTAGAGTTTGATAACTCTTTAAAAGGGACAGTAGAATGGAGTTTGCAGTTTTGTGATTTTGTCTCTACGAGGATTAGGTTAAGATTTTGGCGGATGTAAGTTGAACCTAGATCAGGTTTTATCTAGAGTAAAGGCATGGGGAAAATGAGCTGAACAGACGTGACTTTGAACATCTTCATCATCATCCTCTTCCTCAGTGAGATATCAGGCTGTGAATATGTGAGGAAATAAAGAAAGCATCCTATCACCAACCCCAGTGGTGGATGTATCGTTAGGCAGAAGAGGCAATTGGCTCAGGCCTCACATCATCAAGGGGCCTAGTGGGTTGAGCATCATTTAAAAAAAATATATATACTAATAATGATTAAAAAAATATATACTAATAATGCTAAAAAATATATATACTAATAATGATAAAAAATATATATACTAATAATGATAAAAAATATATATACTAATCCATTCACTTACTCTGCGTCTCACAAAGACACGGCGTTTGGAACCAAAGAATCTCAAATTTGGACTCATCAGACCAAAGGATAGATTTCCACCGGTCTAATGTCCATCGCTCGTGTTTCTTGGCCCTAACAAGTCTCCGCTTATTGGTCTCCTATAGTTGTGGTTTCTTTGCAGCAATTCGACCCCGAAAGCCTGATACACACAGTCTCCTCTGAACAGTTGATATTAAGATGTGTCTGTTACTTGGGCTGCAATCTGAGGCTTGTAACTCTAATGAACTTATCCTCTGCAGGAGAGGATAACTCTGGGTCTTCCTTTCCTGTGGAGGTCCTCATGAGAGCCAGTTCCATCATAGTGCTTGATGGTTTTTGTGACTGCACTTGAAGAAACTTTCAAAGTTCTTGACATTTTCCAGGTGGACTGACCTTCACGTCTTAAAGTAATGATGGACTGTCATTTCTCTTTGCTTATTTGAGCTGTTCTTTCCATAATATGGACTTGGTCTTTTACCAAATAGGACTATCTTCTGTATACCACCCCTACCTTGTCACAACACAACTGATTGGCTCAAACACATTAAGAAGGAAAGTTCCACAAATTAACTTTTAAAAAGGCACATCTGTTAATTGAAATATATTCCAGGTGACTACCTTATGAAGCTGGTTGAGAGAATGCCAAGAGTGTGCAAAGCTGTCATCAAGGCAAAGGGTGGCTACTTTGAAGAATCTCAAATATAAAATATATTTTGATAGTTTTAACACTTTTTTGATTACTGAATGATTCCATGTGTTATTTCATAGTTTTGATGCCTTCACTATTATTCTACAATGTAGAAAATAGTTTTAAAAAAAGAAAGAAAACCCTTGAATGAGTAGGTGTGTCCAAACTTTTGACTGGTACTGTATATATTTCATATCAATATAATCCAAGTTTTTCTCATAATAGTAGAAACGCTTGTCAATAATCACCCACCAACTGGTTAGAAATAATGGACTATTCCACCCAGACAGAGTTGGTCTATTCCACCCTGACATAGTTGGACTATTCCACCCTGACAGAGTTGGACTATTCCACCCTGACAGAGTTGGACTATTCTACCCTGACAGAGTTGGTCTATTCCACCCAGACAGAGTTGGTCTATTCCACCCTGACAGAGTTGGACTATTCCCCCCAGACAGAGTTGGTCTATTCCACCCAGACAGAGTTGGTCTATTCCCCCTGACAGAGTTGGTCTATTCCACCCTGACCCTGACAGAGTTGGACTATTCCACCCTGACAGAGTTGGTCTATTCCACCCAGACAGAGTTGGTCTATTCCACCCCTGACAGAGTTGGTCTATTCCACCCTGACAGAGTTGGTCTATTCCACCCTGACAGAGTTGGTCTATTCCACCCTGACAGAGTTGGTCTATTTGACAGGTCTATTCCACCCTGACAGAGTTGGTCTATTCCACCCTGACAGAGTTGGTCTATTCCACCCTGACAGAGTTGGTCTATTCCACCCTGACAGAGTTGGTCTATTCCACCCTGACAGAGTTGGTCTATTCCACCCTGACAGAGTTGGTCTATTCCACCCTGACAGAGTTGGTCTATTCCACCCTGACAGAGTTGGTCTATTCCACCCTGACAGAGTTGGACTATTCCACCCTGACAGAGTTGGACTATTCCACCCTGACCTATTCCACCCTGACAGAGTTGGTCTATTCCACCCTGACAGAGTTGGACTATTCCACCCTGACAGAGTTGGTCTATTCCACCCTGACAGAGTTGGACTATTCCACCCTGACAGAGAGTTGGTCTATTCCACCCTGACAGAGTTGGACTATTCCACCCTGACAGAGTTGGTCTATTCCACCCTGACAGAGTTGGACTATTCCACCCTGACAGAGTTGGATTCCACCCTGACAGAGTTGGACTATTCCACCCCTGACAGAGTTGGACTATTCCACCCTGACAGAGTTGGACTATTCCACCCTGACAGAGTTGGACTATTCCACCCTGACAGAGTTGGACTATTCCACCCTGACAGAGTTGGACTATTCCACCCTGACAGAGTTGGACTATTCCACCCTGACAGAGTTGGACTATTCCACCCTGACAGAGTTGGACTATTCCACCCTGACAGAGTTGGACTATTCCACCCTGACAGAGTTGACAGACTATTCCACCCAGACAGAGTTGGACTATTCCACCCTGACAGAGTTGGACTATTCCACCCTGACAGAGTTGGACTATTCCACCCTGACAGAGTTGGACTATTCCACCCTGACAGAGTTGGACTATTCCCCCTGACAGAGTTGGACTATTCCACCCTGACAGAGTTGGACTATTCCACCCTGACAGAGTTGGACTATTCCACCCTGACCCCAGACAGAGTTGGACTATTCCACCCTGACAGAGTTGGACTATTCCACCCTGACAGAGTTGGACTATTCCACCCTGACAGAGTTGGACTATTCCACCCTGACAGAGTTGGACTATTCCACCCTGACAGAGTTGGACTATTCCACCCAGACAGAGTTGGACCTATTCCATTCCCTGACAGAGTTGGACTATTCCACCCTGACAGAGTTGGACTATTCCACCCTGACAGAGTTGGACTATTCCCCCTGACAGAGTTGGACTATTCCACCCTGACAGAGTTGGACTATTCTATTCCACCCTGACAGTCTATTCCACTGAGAGTTGGACTATTCCACCCTGACAGAGTTGGACTATTCCACCCTGACAGAGTTGGACTATTCCACCCTGACAGAGTTGGACTATTCCACCCTGACAGACTATTCCACCCTGACAGAGTTGGACTATTCCACCCTGACAGAGTTGGACTATTCCACCCTGACAGAGTTGGACTATTCCCCCCAGACAGAGTTGGACTATTCCCCCAGACAGAGTTGGACTATTCCACCCTGACAGAGTTGGACTATTCCACCCTGACAGAGTTGGACTATTCCACCCTGACAGAGTTGGACTATTCCACCCTGACAGAGTTGGACTATTGACAGAGTTGGTCTATTCCACCCAGACAGAGTTGGTCTATTCCACCCTGACAGAGTTGGTCTATTCCACCCTGACAGAGTTGGACTATTCCACCCAGACAGAGTCTATTTGGTTCTATTCCACCCTGACACTATTCCAGACAGAGTTGGTCTATTCCACCCTGACAGAGTTGGACTATTCCACCCTGACAGAGTTGGACTATTCCTGACCCCAGACAGAGTTGGACTATTCCACCCAGACAGAGTTGGACTATTCCACCCTGACAGAGTTGGACTATTCCACCCTGACAGAGTTGGACTATTCCACCCAGACAGAGTTGGACTATTCCACCCTGACAGAGTTGGACTATTCCACCCAGACAGAGTTGGCCTATTCCACCCTGACAGAGTTGGACTATTCCACCCTGACAGAGTTGGACTATTCCACCCTGACAGAGTTGGACTATTCCACCCAGACAGAGTTGGACTATTCCACCCCAGACAGAGTTGGACTATTCCACCCTGACAGAGTTGGACTATTATTCCACCCTGACAGAGTTGGACTATTCCACCCTGACAGAGTTGGACTATTCCACCCTGACAGAGTTGGACTATTCCACCCTGACAGAGTTGGACTATTCCACCCAGACAGAGTTGGTCTATTCCACCCTGACAGAGTTGGTCTATTCCACCCTGACAGAGTTGGTCTATTCCACCCTGACAGAGTTGGTCTATTCCACCCAGACAGAGTTGGACTATTCCCCCCAGACAGAGTTGGTCTATTCCACCCAGACAGAGTTGGTCTATTCCACCCTGACAGAGTTGGACTATTCCACCCTGACAGAGTTGGACTATTCCCCCCAGACAGAGTTGGACTATTCCACCCAGACAGAGTTGGACTATTCCACCCTGACAGAGTTGGACTATTCCACCCAGACAGAGTTGGACTATTCCACCCAGACAGAGTTGGACTATTCCACCCTGACAGAGTTGGACTATTCCACCCAGACAGAGTTGGACTATTCCACCCTGACAGAGCCTATTCCACCCTGACAGAGTTGGACTATTCCACCCTGACAGAGTTGGACTATTCCCCCCAGACAGAGTTGGACTATTCCACCCTGACAGAGTTGGACTATTCCACCCTGACAGAGTTGGACTATTCCCCCCAGACAGAGTTGGACTATTCCCCCCTGACAGAGTTGGACTATTCCACCCTGACAGAGTTTTGTGCATTGATTCGTGTGAAATGACTTCAAACATGACTGTCATTGAAATGAAGCTGCAGCAATGCTTTCTCCGGTGAGATCGTTTCAGCCACTTGCGAATTGAAAGAAAGTTGCCGAGGTGCTGGAATTCATTTGGATGAAGGTTGAAAAGGTAACCTTGGCTGACTTACCCAAACTCCTTTGCTCCTACGCTACGCCAAGCCCACAGACTTTTTGTTTTTTTCTCCGCAATGAGTCTGGATACCTCGCTGATGATCGTCTGATTGGTCCCAGAAACCAATGGGTTGGACCAGAGCCAGAACACACGTGGATAAAGCAGCGATTTGAAAATGTGTGACTGACATTTTGATAGTCTGATTGGTTGGAGATGATCCGATCGCTGATGACTTTGTTTTGTACAACACCCCTCATTTTGACGTCAACGATGTCAGACTGAAGTATTTAGCCAAACACAGAGCAGTGAAAGAATTCACTTTGTCGGCAAACTAAAAATGTAACCTACTTTTATAGAGTGATGTGTTTGACCATCAGATAAAAACAACATGACTGGTTGTGTTCGTGGCACGTTAAAAGGTCATTCATTTTTTTACAGGTCACATGACATGTCTCAGACTGGCCTCTGCCCTGAGCCTCCAAATCACTAAATCCGTCCCTGACCACCCCACACAGCTCAAGAGTGACTTCGAAATTGGAAGTCTATCCACTAGGGGCAACAGTGAGCCTTATTACAATCAAGTCGGCTTGAGTTTTGCTAGAGCGCTGTGGATGTGGGTGAGGCAGATGGGTGTAATTCCACCATTCTGGATTAGAAGGAGGTGAGTTCGATCCCATTTAACCCTTACCGTAAACATTTGGAATGAGTACGTAAACTTTATGTTTTAACCCTGTCCAAAACCTTACCCTACATTTGGCAGATGGGTGTAACCCCAAAATAATGGATCAGAAGGATCTGTTTAATCTCAGTGGTGAAAACTTGTTTTGAATGTCTTGTTTTTAAACTATCCCAAATGTTAACTATTCTGAATGAGTGACTAAATGTTTTAACCCTGTCCAAAACCTTATTAACCTACATTTGGCAGATGGGTGTAACCCCATGACTCTGGATCAGAAGGTTATGAGTTCTATCCCATTGGTGGAATGTTTATACCATATCCCAAACCATTACCATTCAGAATGAGTGATTCAATTTAATGTTTATACCATATCCCAAACCATTACCTTAACCATTCAGAATGAATGACTAAACTTAATGGTTTAACCATATCCCAAACCATAACCATTCAGAATGAATGACTAAACTTAATGGTTTAACCATATCCCAAACCATAACCATTCAGAATGAATGACTAAACTTAATGGTTTAACCATATCCCAAACCATAACCATTCAGAATGAATGACTAAACTTAATGGTTTAACCATATCCCAAACCATAACCATTCAGAATGAGTGATTCAATTTAAGGAGCGGGCTGCCTTTTTAAAGCAACAAATCCATTTAGATTGTGGCATCGATATGAGTCAGAAACAGTTATTGCAGCGTCAAAATTAAACTATAAAGTGTAAATAGGATAATGTCAGTCATAAAGTCATTGTTTAAAACAGAGTTTGGTGATCGTTCTCTATCCAATATATTACACAGTGAGACAGATCTGCTCAGCAACTCCGACTGTTTACGTAAGACAACAAGTCGCAAATATTGTTAATTTAGAAATACTGTACCTTAGATGTAAAATTGCACAACTAACACATGAAATGGCAAAAATGACAAAATGAATTACAGATTTCTTAAGATTCCTCCTGGGGATTTTGAGCAAGTGAAATAGGCTTCAACATCTACAGTGTCTCATGAGGGTAAAACATTACGGGGGACAAAATATCATGAACCAATCACGGAATCGGTCTGGAAACACACCTCTAAGACTGGACTCTTGTTTTTCAAAATGGGCAACAGAAAAACACACGTGCCAACCGGCACGTTCAGCGGCTCTTTTAACTTGTTAACAACCCTGTCCAAAATCCTTGAACCTTGACCTCATAAACTTGACATTTGGAGCAACAGAACAATGCTGAGCAGGAGTCAACCCAGGGTGTCAGAAACGCAACAAAATTGAACCTTTGGAGGAACTTCGAAATGTGACGTTTGGAGAAACGTGGACAAACGTCTAATTCTACAGTGAGATAGTGAAAGCTTGTTGGCCTGGCCACAGGTCCACACCACAGTAACACAGGTCCACACCACAGTAACACAGGTCCACACCACAGTAACACAGGTCCACACCACAGTAACACAGGTCCACACCACAGTAACACAGGTCCACACCACAGTAACACAGGTCCACACCACAGTAACACAGGTCCACACCACAGTAACACAGGTCCACACCACAGTAACACAGGTCCACACCACAGTAACACAGGTCCACTCTAACACAGGTCCACACCACAGTAACACAGGTCCACACCACAGTAACACAGGTCCACACCACAGTAACACAGGTCCACACCACAGTAACACAGGTCCACACCACAGTAACACAGGTCCACACCACAGTAACACAGGTCCACACCACAGTAACACAGGTCCACACCACAGTAACACAGGTCCACACCACAGTAACACAGGTCCACACTAACACAGGTCCACACCACAGTAACACAGGTACACACCACAGTAACACAGGTCCACACCACAGTAACACAGGTCCACACCACA
Source organism: Oncorhynchus tshawytscha (assembly GCF_018296145.1). Taxonomy (NCBI): domain Eukaryota; kingdom Metazoa; phylum Chordata; class Actinopteri; order Salmoniformes; family Salmonidae; genus Oncorhynchus; species Oncorhynchus tshawytscha. Next base: position 34,232,052 of record NC_056459.1, read on the forward strand.
GTAGCACAGGTCCACACCACAGTAACACAGGTCCACTCTAACACAGGTCCACACCACAGTAACACAGGTCCACACCACAGTAACACAGGTCCACACCACAGTAACACAGGTCCACACCACAGTAACACAGGTCCACACCACAGTAACACAGGTCCACACCACAGTAACACAGGTCCACACCACAGTAACACAGGTCCACACCACAGTAACACAGGTCCACACCACAGATTAACACAGGTCCACACCACAGTAACACAGGTCCACTCTAACACAGGTCCACACCACAGTAACACAGGTCCACACCACAGTAACACAGGTCCACACCACAGTAACACAGGTCCACACCACAGTAACACAGGTCCACACCACAGTAACACAGGTCCACTCTAACACAGGTCCACACCACAGTAACACAGGTCCACACCACAGTAACACAGGTCCACACCACAGTAACACAGGTCCACACCACAGTAACACAGGTCCACTCTAACACAGGTCCACACCACAGTAACACAGGTCCACTCCACAGTAACACAGGTCCACACCACAGTAACACAGGTCCACACCACAGTAACACAGGTCCACACCACAGTAACACAGGTCCACACCACAGTAACACAGGTCCACACCACAGTAACACAGGTCCACACCACAGTAACACAGGTCCACACCACAGTAACACAGGTCCACACCACAGTAACACAGGTACACACCACAGTAACACAGGTCCACTCTAACACATCCTCACTAACACAGGTACACACTACAGTAACACAGGTACACACTAACACATCCACACTAACACAGGTACACACTAACACATCCTCACTAACACAGGTACACACTACAGTAACACAGGTACGCACTAACACAGGTCCACACTAACACAGGTACGCACTAACACATGTCCACACTAACACAGGTACACACTAACACATCCACACTAACACATGTCCACACTAACACATCCACACTAACACGGGTACACACTAACACAGGTACACACTAACACATCCACTCTAACACAGGTCCACACTAACACAGGTCCACACTAACACATCCACACTAACACAGGTCCCCCTCCCCTCCTTCCTCCCCCCCCTTCCCTTCCCTCCCCCCCCCTCCCTAGGGAGGAGACAGGAGAGAAAGGAGAGAAAGGAGGTAGGGACCCCCTCCCTCCCTCCTTCCCTCCTCCCCCTCCCTTCCCATCTTCCAGTTGTTACATGGAGACACAGAGGACAGCTGCGTGTCAACTGGCAGCCTATTCCCTATACATTCGGCCTATGGGCACTAGTCAAAAGTAGTGCACTATAAAGAGAATAGGGAAGTCATTTGGGATGCTGATTAAGCCTCACATTGGGGACAGATTGATTAAAAAATGTGTTTAATACAGTAATGCACAGTTACTGCACACACACACACACACACACACACACACACACACACACCCTACTCCAGGGAATTGACAGATGGCCATTAGTAGTAATTGGTAGAACTGACTGAATGAAGTAATAGAATAAGCAGGATAGACAGGAGACAGGGGGAGAGCAGGAGAGAAAGGAGGTAGGGAGGGAGACAGGAGAGAGCAGGAGAGAAAGGAGGTAGGGAGGAGAGAGAGACAGGAGAGAAAGGAGGTAGGGAGGGAGTCTGGAGAGACAGGAGAGAAAGGAGGTAGGGAGAGAGACAGGAGAGAAAGGAGGTAGGGAGAGAAAGGAGGTAGGGAGAGAGTCTGGAGAGACAGGAGAGAAAGGAGGTAGGGAGAGAGTCTGGGGAGAGACAGGAGAGAAAGGAGGTAGGGAGGAGAAAGGAGAGTAGGGAGAAAGGAGGTCTGACAGGGAGACAGGAGAGAAAGGAGGTAGGGGAGAGAAAGGAGAAAGGAGGTAGGAGAGAGAGTCAGGAGAGACAGGAGAGAAAGGAGGAGGGAGGAGACAGACAGGGAGAAAGGAGGTAGGGAGAGAGACAGGAGAGAAAGGAGAGAAAGGGATGGAGACAGGAGAGAAAGGAGGTAGGAGGGAGAAAGGAGTCTGGGGAGAGACAGGAGAGAAAGGGATGGAGACAGGGGAGAAAGGAGGTAGGGAGAGAGTACGAGAGACAGGAGAGAAAGGGATGGAGACAGGAGAGAAAGGAGGTAGGGAGAGAGTCTGGAGAGACAGGAGAGAAAGGAGGATGGAGACAGGAGAGACAGGGAGAAAGGAGGTAGGGAGAGAGACAGGAGAGACAGGAGAGAAAGGGATGGAGACAGGGAGACAGGAGAAAGGAGGTAGGAGAGAGAGTCTGGGAAAGGAGGCAGGAGACAGGAGAGAAAGGATGGAGACAGGAGAGAAAGGAGGTAGGGAGAGAGACAGGAGAGACAGGAGAGAAAGGAGGATGGAGACAGGGGAGAAAGGAGGTAGGGAGAGAGTCAGGAGAGACAGGAGAGAAAGGGAGGGAGACAGGAGAGACAGGAGAGAAAGGGGTAGGGAGAGACACGAGAGACAGGAGAGAAAGAGGATGGAGACAGGGGAGAAGGAGGAGGTAGGGAGAGAGTACGAGAGACAGGAGAGAAAGGGATGGAGACAGGGGAGAAAGGAGGTAGGGAGAGAGTCTGGGGAGAGACAGGAGAGAAAGGGGGATGGAGACAGGAGAGAAAGGAGGTAGGGAGAGAGTACGAGAGACAGGAGAGAAAGGGATGGAGACAGGGGAGAAAGGAGGTAGGGAGAGAGTACGAGAGACAGGAGAGAAAGGGATGGGAGACAGGGAGAAAGGAGGTAGGGAGGAGAGAGACAGGAGAGAAAGGGGATGGAGACAGGGAGAAAGGAGGTAGGGAGGGATGGAGACAGGAGAGAAAGGGATGGAGACAGGAGAAAGGAGGTAGGGAGAGAGTACGAGAGACAGGAGAGAAAGGGATGGAGACAGGGGAGAAAGGAGGTAGGGAGAGAGTACGAGAGACAGGAGAGAAAGGGATGGAGACAGGGGAGAAAGGAGGTAGGGAGAGAGTCTGGGGAGAGCAGGAGAGAAAGGGATGGAGACAGGGGAGAAAGGAGGTAGGGAGAGAGTCTGGGGAGAGCAGGAGAGAAAGGGATGGAGACAGGGGAGAAAGGAGGTAGGGAGAGAGTCTGGGGAGAGCAGGAGAGAAAGGGATGGAGACAGGGGAGAAAGGAGGTAGGGAGAGAGTCTGGGGAGAGCAGGAGAGAAAGGGATGGAGACAGGGGAGAAAGGAGGTAGGGAGAGAGTCTGGGGAGAGCAGGAGAGAAAGGGATGGAGACAGGGGAGAAAGGAGGTAGGGAGAGAGTACGAGACAGGAGAGAAAGGGATGGAGACAGGGAGAAAGGAGGTAGGGAGGGAGTCTGGGGAGGGGAGAGCAGGAGAGAAAGGGATGGAGACAGCAGGGAGAAAGGAGGTAGGGGAGGGAGTCTGGGGAGAGCAGGAGAGAAAGGGATGGAGACAGGGGAGAAAGGAGGTAGGGAGAGAGTACGAGAGACAGGAGAGAAAGGGATGGAGACAGGAGAGAAAGGGATGGAGACAGGGGAGAAAGGGATGGAGACAGGGGAGAAAGGGATGGAGACAGGGGAGAAAGGAGGTAGGGAGAGAGTACGAGAGACAGGAGCGAAAGGGATGGAGGTAGAGAAGAAAGGAGGTAGGGAGGGAGTCTGGGGAGAGCAGGAGAGAAAGGGATGGAGGTAGGGAAGAAAGGAGGTAGGGAGGGAGTCTGGGGAGAACAGGAGAGAAAGGAGGAAGGGAGAGAGTACGAGAGACAGGAGAGAAGGGGTGGGGGGGGTCAGCGGAGGAGCCAGAGAGGTAGAGAGCAAATGCTGGTAACCTATCTCCCTTACACACACATCCCTCACAGCCAGATCTCACAGCATTATCAGACTTGGACGTTGAGCAAGCCAACATTTGTTGCGAAAGCTTTGCACATTTGAGCGGAAAGGACATGCAAATACAGTTCACATTAGCATTTCATATCTTTAGGGCAACATAGGCTGGGTTATGCCAGGGATTGTGTGTTGTACGTGTGTGTGTGTGTGTGTGTGTGTGTGTGTGTGTGTGTGTGTGTGTGTGTGTGTGTGTGTGTGTGAACGACGTGGCGAGCAGCAGAGGACTCGAGCAGAACAGAAACAGGATTCACTCTTAGGGGCGTCTTTATTTCACAAGCACATAGCATCATTTACCCTGATATTTAAAACCATAAAGACAAAACAGACATGGACACAGGCTGTATCTGTTAAAGAGTATAATTAACAACTACTGTGTTTATGAAAGGGGGGCTTGCCTTGCAGAAAGTAACAATGTGTTAAAAACAACCAATTAAAGAATTAAAGGGACATTTAAAACCAATTTCACAGCTGGTTACAGCCTGGGTGGTCATTGTCATAGTACATTTCCATAACAATGAAGTTTCACTTACTACAAACTGTAGAAGGTCTTGGAAACTGTTCACATTACAAAACAATATAAAAGTGCCTAGCAGTGAATAAGCAGTACGGTATCAAAACACCACAGTCAAACATAGACATCGCAAGCATAGCTTCACAGTAAAGTGTCATAGCTTCACAGTAAAGTGTCATAGCTTCACAGTAAAGTGTCATAGCTTCACAGTAAAGTGTCATAGCTTCACAGTAAAGTGTCATAGCTTCACAATAAAGTGTCATAGCTTCACAGTAGTGTCATAGCTTCACAGTAAAGTGTCATAGCTTCACAGTAAAGTGTCATAGCTTCACAGTAGTGTCATAGCTTCACAGTAGTGTCATAGCTTCACAGTAGTGTCATAGCTTCACAGTAGTGTCATAGCTTCACAGATTTAGTGTCATAGCTTCACAGTAGTGTCATCACAGCTTCATAGCTTCACAGTAGTGTCATAGCTTCACAGTAGTGTCATAGCTTCACAGTAGTGTCATAGCTTCACAGTAGTGTCATAGCTTCACAGTAGTGTCATAGCTTCACAATAAAGTGTCATAGCTTCACAATAAAGTGTCATAGCTTCACAGTAATGTGTCATAGCTTCACAGTAATGTGTCATAGCTTCACATTCCAGAATCTTCTCCCCTCATCCAGATTCTAATACAGAGCCTCATAGAACCACCCCTCTTCTTTTTCTAGCGGGGCCAAGGCTCCCTTCTCTCTCCTCTGTAGGCTACATCTGCTCTCTGGTCCTCTGGGCAGCCTGCCCTCCTTCCAGACTGCTCTACCCCAGTATTGGTGCCCTCTACTGGGTCAGTTCTTCACTGTGGAGCCTGACGGCGATCCAGTGCTCTGTCATGTAGAGCCCTGCGGCTCCTGCACCACCTCACTGCAGAGGGGAACAAAGAGAACACAACCAAACAATTATGTTAGCATTCATTCTTACAAGAACCAATCTACATTGATATATTCAACATGCCTCGAGGAAGGAGAACAAGAACCAATCTACATTAATATATTCAACATTCCACTCAAGTATTAGACTATTAGCTGACCAGGATCTTTATTGGCAGTATAAATGAGCATTGGATCAAGTTTACCTCTCCAAGAGGATGGTTGGTCATTCCTCCCCTCTACTTCAACAACAGCCATCTATCTGGCTATACCAGGAAGGGCTGAAGAACAGCTCATTTAAAATCACCACCCACCGCTAAGAAAAACTAGCTTCGCAACATAGTTCTGATGTTATTGTCACTTGAAATTTTTACTGCTAGTAGCCCTTTCCTGCAGGTTCAATTTCCTGTCACAACCCCCTAGGGCTCCATGGTTACTGTCCTGTCACAACCCCCCAGGGCTCCATGGTTACTACCCTGTCAAAACCCCCCAGGGCTCCATGGTAACTGTCCTGTCACAACCCCGCAGTGCTCCATGGTTACTGTCCTGTTAATACCCCCTAGGGCTCCATGGTTACGTTCCTGTCACAACCCCTCAGGGCTCCATGGTTCCGGTCCTGTCACAACCCCCCAGGACGCCATGGTTCCGGTCCTGTCACAGCCTCACAAATCTAGAATCTGTACATTCTCATTAGTCCTGTTCCCAAGGTAACAGCTGACACCAACTGAGCATACTCACTGACTGGGACTGGCTACTGGAGAACAGCTATTGGGGAAAGGGTCTATGAGAAAGCAGGTCTGCGTCCCAAATGGCCCCATTTTCCCTTTATATTGCACGACATAGGGAATAGGGTGGGACGCAGATCAAGTCCTGTTATCACTGCAGCATGATCCTTGGCTCTCCAGGGTGGTGCTACGAAATGTACCAAAAGCCCCAACTATAGTACAAGTGTAACACGCCAACTTGGCTGTGAAGGCTTGGAACCTAACCTCCACAAGAGCCTTATAAAAGAGAGACTTACAGGTTCTGACAGCGCCCAGTGTTGCGGACAGCGCCCAGGGTTCCGGACAGCGCCCAGGGTTCCGGACAGCGCCCAGGGTTCCCGGACAGCGCCCAGGGTTCCGGACAGCACGTAGGGTTCCGGACAGCGCGTAGGGTTCCGGACAGCGTGTAGGGTTATGGACAGCGCGTAGGGTTATGGACAGCGCGTAGGGTTCCGGACAGCGTGTAGGGTTCTAGAAGTAACATGTGTATTGGTTTATCAGCCACACACACTCCTGGAATGTGGAGTTTCAGTATCAGTATAGCTGACATTATGGCTATAAATCTGGACCTGTATTCATATGGTCTCAGAGCAGGAGTGCTGATCTAGGATCAGGTCCTTCCTGTCCATATTACTTAAGTATTCAGACCCTTTGCTATGAGACTCAAAATGGAGCTCAGGTGCATCCTGTTTCCATTGATCATCCTTGAGATGTTTCTACAACTTGGAGTCCACCTGTGGTAAAATCAATTGATTGGACATGAATTGGAAAGGCACACAACTGTCAATATAAAAGGTCCCACAGTTGACAGTGCACGTCAACGCAAAAACCAAGCCATGAGGTCGAAGGAATTGTCCGTAGAGCTCCGAGACAGGATTGTGTCGAGGCACAGGTCTGGGGAAAACAAAACCTTTCTGCAGCATCGAAGGTCCCCAAGAACACAATGTCCTCCATCATTCTTAAAATGGAAGAAGTTTGGAACCACCAAGACTCGTCCTAGATCTGGCCGCCCGGCCAAACTGACCAATCAGGGGAGAAGGGCCTTGGTCAGGGAGGTGACCAAGAACCCGATGGTCACTTTGAGCAAGGTACAGAGAGATCCTTGATGAAAACCTGCTCCAGAGCACTCAAAACCTCAGACTGGGGCGAAGGTTCACCTTCCAACAGGACAACGACCTCAAGCATACAGCCAAAACAACACAGGAGTGGCTTCGGGACAAGTCTGAATGTTCTTGTGTGACCCCGCCAGAGCCCGGACTTGAACCTGTCCAAACATCTCTGGAGAGACCTGGAGATAGCTGTACAGCGACGCTCCCCATCCAACTTCACAGAGCTTGAGAGGACCTGCAGAGAAGAATGAGAGAAACTCACCAAATACAGGTGTGCCAAGCTTGTAGCATCATACCCAAGAAGAATTGATGCTGTAATCATTGACAAAAGGTGCTTCAACAAAGTACTGAGTAAAACATCTGTTTTAGGGTCTGAATACTTTAGTTTTTTTATGTCTAAAAAACTGTTTTTGCTTTGTCATTACGGGGTATTGTTTGTAGATTGAGGGAACAAAACAATTTGATTAATTTTAGAATAAGGCTTTAACATAACAAAATTTGGAAAAAGTCAAGGGGTCTGAATACTTTCCAAATGCACTGTAGGAGCATCGTTATATCTGAGAGCTGTTTCCCAAAACCATTTTTATTCAATGTTGCACTTGAAAACGCTTGCAATCTAACGCCTGCCTCAGATCCCTCGTAGATCAGCAAAGTATGTCGGTAGATGCTTAGAGGGGGGGTTCTAAGCTGGCATTCGGAATTGTTTTAAGAAGGGTATTATGACTCATATGTATGACCATAAAACAGTCGTTGGGGAGGGGGGGATTCTAAGCTGGCATTCGGAATTGTTTTAAGAAGGGTATTATGACTCATATGTATGACCATAAAACAGTCGTTGGGGAGGGGGGTTCTAAGCTGGCATTCGGAATTGTTTTAAGAAGGGTATTATGACTCATATGTATGACCATAAAACAGTCGTTGGGGAGGGGGGTTCTAAGCTGGCATTCGGAATTGTTTTAAGAAGGGTATTATGACTCATATGTATGACCATAAAACAGTCATTGGGGAGGGGGTTCTAAGCTGGCATTCGGAATTGTTTTAAGAAGGGTATTATGACTCATGTGTATGACCATAAAACAGTCATTGGGGAGGGGGGTTCTAAACTGGAATTCGGAATTGTTTTAAGAAGGGTATTATGACTCATGTGTATGACCATAAAACAGTTGTTGGGGAGGGGGGGGTTCTAAGAAGGGTATTATGACTCATATGTATGACCATAAAACATAGCAGTCAAACAGGGAAAATGGTTCCAATAGTTTTTCCACCATTCATTGTTCCCATAGGTGATTTTAGAAACACTTAAAATATGGGCTGTGTTTCGCGTAGGCTTACCCTGGCGTGACATTTTGATAACCATGTAAAAAGTCTCTCGGACAAGGAGACCTAGGCCTTTTTCAATCACATAGAAATACATGTTATGTTCAATCAGTTGAGTTCTATTTTTCTACTTGCAGGCTACCATCTGAAGATTGTCTCAATATATTTAACGATGTGTAAAGTGTGCATTTACGTGCCAAATCTGAGATTAGTGCATTGTAGGGCATAAGCATTAGAATAAGCCGCCTCAATATTTGTAGCCGTAGGTGGTAATACCTCTCTAGGAGCTCATGTTGAAATAACTATAATGTTAAGGAAAGATTTGAACGGAGAAAACTGATCCGAGAGCAACGCTCCCTTTCTTTCCAGCCTATCAGCTCCAACGATGTAATTAGCGAACCGTTCTCTCTGCAAGGTGTTTTGGGAAACGAATGTTACATCTTCAGCCGTTGCAGGAAAGATGCATCGTTAAAAAACACTTGTTTTAAATTCAAATTAAAAGTTTTAAAATAAACTTAAATTCCATCGATATCGAGAAATCAGACACTGGCAAAATAGGTTGACAAAACCCCTTAGTGAAACAAATGCCTACCTGAGGTATGTATGGTATCATCTCTCCAGTAAGCCGACCTCTGATTGGTTCTCTCTCTCCAGTAAGCCACCCTCTGATTGGTCCATGACTGACTAATAGTTGGACCTGAGGGAAGAGACACACTAAATCCATAACCAATGGGAAAACACTAGTGGACAGTTCAGTTAAAATCATGCAAAATGGACAGAGTAGTTGTAGTCATGCAACTCAAGCTTTAGTCCATTACGTTCTACAAAATATGTCAAACATGTTACAGTATATGCAATGTTTACACAAATAACGCAAAGAAAAAGTAGCAGCTCAACTGGTTCAGAAGATATTGATAAAGATTCGGCTTTGCAGATTTTCATTTTAGCAAGAGTTGCATTATTAACACTATTGTAGGATATTTTGTTAGTACACAGAACATTTATTTTAGTAAATCTACAACTACAATAATATTGGAAGTTACTTTACTTTAGATTTTTTGTTGTTGTTGTTGACATGACTAGAATTCTTCTTTTACTAAATTGCACGCATTTACCAGCAGCTTAATTCAATATATAAACACACTATCAAAAATGACACATTTAGGGTTAAGGTTACCTTTATAGTGGAACGATTACGGTTTAAACCAACCTCTCCATTGCACCGCCATTACTCTCTTTCCTAAAGAAGCCACCGCGTCGGCCTCTACACATGACATGAACATCGAGGTCAAAGCCTGAAACCTAAGACTTCAAATGGTTGGAGTCCAGTTCATTTATTAACAAGAGTCTTAGCAATGCATTTCTCATTACCGTCTACGACCACAGGTAAGATGGATTGAAAAAGTCTTTATACATACCCAAGGCACTCAATGCTTTAGAGCTTTAAAACACATTAGGAAGCTATCCAGGTTATTTTAGAGCTCTTACCTCTGGCTCCTTTTTAAAAAGTATAGAAAGAGAGAGAAAGAATAAGTTGTGTTGCTTTTTAAATAAATCAATCAAGACATCATTTAGTATATACGTCAAGGGCTTCAGACTACAATACAAATCATTTAAATTTAAAAAAAAGAGTGTTTTTGTAGAGAAATACAAATAACAACACCTCTAACTACCAGGCTGTTAAAGGTTATTTAAAAATATTCAAGAAATAAACCAAGTTACGGAAGTTTCATAGAAAAAACAAACTAAATCTTTATTGACAAACTGCTACAAAACATCTTCTGGGCAGATGTAGTAGTACCTATTTAGACAAGCCTTACACATAGAGCATAATGCATTTTTAATGGAGAGGGTACATATACCAGTGGCAGAATAGTGGATACGTACAGTTTGGACGTTTATTTTTAAGTATGTACAAAGACACCAGATTAATGAACTGCAGGATTCCTTCTCTGTGTAAAGAGAAAACCCATGTGGAGATTTTAGTCCCAATCCTTCATTGCGTCATTTTTTACATGCAGTTTATAGACTCAGATTCGACCAATAAGATCCTGTACAACACGTGTTGTTTTCGCCATATTCTACTTCTAAGAACAACACAGAGCCATAATAAAAATTGACTTAAAATGTTGAACAACTTTAATAAACAAATGAAGTATGTGAGGACAGTCCATCTCAACAGTGGTTATTAGGCCTATATTTCAAAACTCTAAATGTACAATGACAAAATATCATTTATATAATCCCTGCTGCCTAAATCTAAATTGACAACTTTTAATTAAAAGACTATTTAAAACAAATGGGAATTATAAATCAAGAATAAATAGATCGCTGCTAGAAATTCCATTAACATTTGTTTGTTTTTACTGTTTCCTTTGACTTGATTTGACGTTTTTTTTGTTTGGTCTATATTACATAACTGAAACAGCGTTGAATTTTGTTTTACTTCGCTATATTAAAACAGAATTTTGAAATGTAGCCTAAATGGGAATCTGCAACTGTCCCTTAACAAAGTATTTTTTTAACAAAATAATTAAAAATGGTTTTCTTAAGATGCTAACAAGTGGATAAGCAGTCTCCAACTCCACTCGAAATGAGTTTAAATCCAAAATGTTTAAAAAAAATTAAAAAAAATTAAGTTTACGGTCAACAATGCAAAAAAAAGCCAAGGGAGAGATATGGTCAGAGATAAAAACAGATTAACTAAAACTTCAAACCAAACTAAAATACAGTTATATTCTCTAACCCATCTAAAAAAAAATGCTTTAGGGTTGCTCTGAATGAAATATCAAACCAGCTTCAATCAGTCAAGATCCTCATTTTCTGTTTGTAAAAGTCCATCGTAGTAGAAAATACCAAAACAAAAACGGACAATTACTTTTTTCGAGGGTTGCTTAGAGCGAGAGCTGCCGTGGTAGACAGGTTGGTTGGTTGTCAGGGCAACTCGTTAGCGTTGGTCGCTAGGCGCTGTCATGGTGAGTTCAGTATTGTCTATAGGGGTGTTCTCGGTAAGGGCCCTTAGCCGCTCTGGAAGGTGGGGCCTTCCCCGCCGGTGTCGCTCTCTGGGCTCCGTTCCAGTCATCCTGGGCTAGAAGGGTGAACCAGACAGAACAGAGGGACAAAAACAGAAATGTCATTACAAAACGAACTTGCCTGTCACGTAGACATCTCCAACTAAAACACCATTTCCTCCCGTTTCCCGTTCCTCCCTATTGAACATGTTGTTGTTAGCGGCATGAAATTTAGCGACTACATAACCAAACGTTGGCACATGCTGAGAGCATATAATCAAGCGAGAAAACAGATTTCCCTCTCCATAAAGGGTGAGAGGTTCGGCTTGAGAGTGGAGTAGTAATGTCTTACCGTAGGGTTCATATGCCTCCTGTACCTCTCCATGTCCGTAGTCGTAGTACTCTGGCTCTCTAAGAGAAGAACAGAGGAGAAAGAACATTTCAAATAGCAGCACACCAAGCTAGCAGGGTAAACAAGCTAACCAGGTAGGTTGCTAACTAGCTCATCAAGCTAACCAGGTAGGTCGCTAACTAGCTCATCAAGCTAACCAGGTAGGTCGCTAACTAGCTTATCAAGCTAACCAGATATGCCGCTAACTAGCTTATACAGCTAGCCAGAAACACAAGCTAGCCAGCAAACCAAGCAAACCAGCTGTCATCTTTGAGTTACATTTCATTCATAAAATCACTTAATATGTAAGTAGAATAGCTTTAATAACAGATGTTAGCCAAGCGATAACCTAGTCACAGTTAGCTGAAACAGCAGCCCATATCTTCCTCCGATTAACACGTAGACTCAAAATAATCCAACCAAAGGGGTAGGAATGTTAATCCATATGAACTCAAAAATATAGCCTATTTCAGTCCCTACAGTCCCCATAACTCAATAATCCAGTTTGTAAGTAGGGTAAGTGCAACCGTGAAGAGCAAGGAGGTGAGAGAGCAAGACCATGCGCGAGTGTGTATGTGCTAGTGTGTGTGTTGTTTGTTGCCAATAGAGAGAGATGGGTGACTCACGCCTGTGGTTGACTGTAGTAATTGTCGTATGACTCGTACGCTGGCTCAGTGTAGCCCTCATCATAAGCCTAGTGAGAAGGGGAGAGCGAGAGAGAGAGAGATGGAGAAAGAGAGACAGAAAGAGTGGGAGGGGGTCAGAAAGAGTAGCAGAGAGAGAGAGTAAAAATAAACATAAGAAAGGCCTTTATTTGATCCTTGACCTGTGAACTGATGATGATGCAAGATGGCGCGGACAGATGGGGCAGCTCTGCTTCTAGCTCCTAAGCAACTTTGCAGTATATATCTTTTTTGTGTGTTATTTCTTACATTATTAGCCCAATATTTTGTTTGTGTTATTACATACAACCTGAAATAACTTTTGGATATCAGAGCAGCAGTAACTCACCAGCATTGCGGCCGCGAATACAACTTTCCCGAATTTGTTCGTACCCCCCACGACAATTGAACTGATTCCAGAGGCTGATCCAAAACACAGCCGGTGGAGATATTCGGAGTGGACTTCTAGTCCGACTCAGGAGGCGCGCACACCATCCACCGCTTCCGAGTATATTACTCGCTAATGTTCAGTCTATGGATAATAAAGTAGACGAGCTCAGGGCGCAGATCTCCTTCCAGAGAGACATCAGGGATTGTCAAACAGAAACATGGCTCTCTCTGGATATACTGTCTTTGTCCATACAGCCAGCTAGGTTCTCAGTATATGTCGCAGACAGAAATAAAGAACTCTCCGGGAAGAACAAAGGCGGGGATGTATGTTTAATGATTAACCACTCATGGTGTGATTGTGATAACATACAGAAACTCAAGTCATTTTGTTCACCCGACCTAGAATACCTCACAGTCAAATGCAGACCGTATTACCTCCCAAAAGAATTCTCTTCGGTTATAGTCACAGCCATGTATATTCCCCCTCAAGCCGATATCATGACGACCCTCAAAGAACTTCACTAGAAACCACATATCCTGAGGCCGTATTTATTGTAGTTGGAGATTTTAACAAAGCAAATTTGAGGAAAATGCTACCTAAGTTCTACCAACACATTCACTGTAGTACTCACGCTGCTAAAACACTTGACCACTGCTACTCCAACTACGGGGATGCCTACAAGGACCTCCCCACCCTCTCTTCAGCAAATCTGATCACAACTTTTGCTCCTCGCTTCCTATAGGCAGAAACTCAAAACAGCAAGTACCCGTGCTAAGGACTATTCAACGCTGGTCTGACCAATCGGAATCCACGCTTCAAGATTGTTTTGAGCAAGCGGACTGGGATATGTTCCGGTCTCTGAAAATAACAGACAAATACATGGATACGGTGACGGGGTTTAATCAGTAATTGTATAGGAGATTATGCCAACTGTGACTATTAAAACCTACCCTAACCAGAAACTGTGAATTGATGGCAGAATTTGCGCAAAACTGAAAGCTCAAACCACCGCATTTAACCATAGAAAGGTGACTGGGAATATGGCCGAATACAAACAGTGTAGTTATTCCCTCCGTATGGCAATCCAACAGGCAAAACGTCAGTATAGAGACAAAGTGGACTTGCAATTCAACGGCTCAAACACGAAACGTATGTGGAAGGGTTTACAGACAATCACGGATTACAAAGGGAAAACCAGCCACGTCGCAGACACCGACTTCTTGCTTCCGGACGAGCTAAACACCTTCTTCTCTCGCTTTGAGGATAACACAGTGCCACAGACGCGGCCCGCTACCAAGGACTATGGGCTCTCCTTCTCTGTGGCCAACGTGAGTAAGACATTTAAGCGTGTTAACCCTCGCAAGGCTGCCGGCCCAGACGGTATCCCTAGCCACGTCCTCAGAGCATGCGCAGACCAGCTGGCTGGAGTGTTTACGGACATATTCAATCTCTCCTAAGACCAGTATGCTGTCCCCACATGCTTTCAAGATGGCCACCATTGTTCTTGTACCCATGAAAGCAAAGGTAAATTAACTAAATGACTATCACCCCGTAGCACTCACTTCTGTCATCATGAAGTGCTTTCAGAGGCTAGTTAAGGGTATCACCTCCACCTTACCTGAAACCCTCAACCCACTTCAATTTGCTTACCGCCCCAATAGATCCACAGACGATGCAATCGCCATCACACTGCACTATCCCATCTGGTTAAGAGGAATATCTATGTAAGAATGCTGTTCATTGACCATAGTTCAGCATTCAACACCATAGTTCCCTCCAAGCTCATCATCGAGCTCAGGGCCCTGGGTCTGAACCCCGGGGCCCTGAGGAGGATGAAGAAATTTGGCTTGGCACCTAAAACCTTAAGAAAAAAAAATAGAAGACCATCCCGGACAACAACCACCCGAGCCACTGTCTGTTCACTGCATTATCATCCAGTAGGCGAGGTCAGTACCGGTGCATCAAAGCAGGGACCGAGAGACTGAAAAACAGTTTCTATCTCGAGCCATCAGACTGTTAAATAGCCATCACTACCTGGCTACCACCCAGTTACTCAACCCTGCACCTTAGAGGCTGCTGCTCCATATACAGACTAGAAATCATTGGCCACTTTAATAATTGAACACTAGTCACCTTAATAATGTTTACATACATACATATATATATATATATACATACATACATACTGTATTTTAGTCTATGCCACTACGACATTGCTCATCCTTAAATTCCTTAATTCCAATATTTATTTTTAGGTTGTGTGTATTGTTGTGAATTGTTAGATATTACTGTACTGTTGGAGCTAGATACACAAGCCTTTTACTACACACGCAATAACATCTGCTAAACATGTGACTGTGACGAATAAAATGTGATTTGAATTCCATTCACCTGTAGATGAGTTCTAGACTGTAAATAAATTGGCAAAGAAGAAATTCCATTAAAACCTCTTGGAACTACCCATCCCGGATCCGGGAGAATTGTCATCAACTACACTAATTAGCATAGCGCAACAGCCAAATAATCTTACTAGAAAATATTCATATTCATGAAATCACAAGTGAAATATAGTGAAACACAGCTTAGCCTTTTGTTAAGGGGTACTCTGTCTGTTAGAGCTGGTTTTACTGCAATGTTGTGTACCTTGAGCAGCCATTACAAAACCTTAACCCAGGAGGTACTCAGCTGTCATTACCAAACCGTAACCCAGAGTTACTGAGCTGTCATTACCAAACCTTAACCCAGAGTTACTGAGCTGTCATTACCAAACCTTAACCCAGAGTTACTGAGCGGTCATTACAAAACCTTAACCCAGGAGGTACTCAGCTGTCATTACCAAACCGTAACCCAGAGGTACTGAGCTGTCAAAACCAAACCTTAACCCAGAGTTACTGAGCGGTCATTACCAAACCTTAACCCAGAGTTACTGAGCTGTCATTACCAAACCTTAACCCAGAGTTACTGAGCTGTCATTACCAAACCTTAACCCAGAGTTACTGAGCGGTCATTACCAAACCTTAACCCAGAGTTACTGAGCTGTCAATACCAAACCGTAACCCAGAGGTACTGAGCTGTCAATACCAAACCTTAACCCAGAGGTACTGAGCTGTCATTACCAAACCTTAACCCAGAGTTACTGAGCTGTCATTACCAAACCGTAACCCAGAGGTACTGAGCTGTCAATACCAAACCTTAACCCAGAGTTACTGAGCTGTCATTACCAAACCTTAACCCAGAGTTACTGAGCTGTCATTACCAAACCTTAACCCAGAGTTACTGAGCTGTCATTACCAAACCTTAACCCAGAGTTACTGAGCTGTCATTACCAAACCTTAACCCAGAGTTACTGAGCTGTCATTACCAAACCTTAACCCAGAGTTACTGAGCGGTCATTACCAAACCTTAACCCAGAGTTACTGAGCTGTCATTACCAAACCGTAACCCAGAGGTACTGAGCTGTCAATACCAAACCTTAACCCAGAGGTACTGAGCTGTCATTACCAAACCTTAACCCAGAGTTACTGAGCTGTCATTACCAAACCGTAACCCAGAGGTACTGAGCTGTCAATACCAAACCTTAACCCAGAGTTACTGAGCTGTCATTACCAAACCTTAACCCAGAGGTACTGAGCAGTCATTACCAAACCAGAGGTAGATAAAATAAACGTGAATCCAAATATAAAACAGGGTAGTTCTTTAAAATGCCACTGTACCAATGTCTTATAAAAAGGTAGACCAGGCTGTTGCTTCACTCGATTTGCTGTCTAAAATAACACATTACTAGTCGACTCCCACTACTAGTACTGTCTTGACCTAGATCTGATCTCCCCTGGTGAAATAGAGTTCAACTAACCTGGATAAATGAGGGTTAACTAACCAGATTACATTCTAATCTATTACTTATCGGCTTCAAAGCTTTCCACAATGAAGGTGTTCTCTGAATCCTAGTATGGACATTGTTACAATGTATCTTCATAACTACAACATGATTGGTGGGAGAAAAAAAAGAATCTACTAGCTAATAAAACATGTAAGAGATCTTAGGACTCTAAAAAGTCATTGAATAATACATGTTCCATGTATGGAATGATAAAGGACTGAACAGCCATTTTAAAATGAATTGATATCTTAACTTACATATTCCTCATATTGTTCCGGTCCTGGGCCGTGTTGGTGCTGGTGGGGGGGTGGAGGGGGCATCCTCGGTGGTCCCCCAGGGGCAGGGGGTCTGGCTCGGGGCGTTGCTGCCCCTCGGGCGGGGGCAGCTGGAGGTCCCCCTCTTCCTGCCGGTGACCCCCTCACTACCCCAACTCTCGCTGGCCCTCCGCGGGGCGCACCTCCCCTTGTGACACCTCCACGTGGGAGCATACCTCTACCCCTGGAGAGATGGAGGAAGAGAAAATTAAGGAAAGAAAGGAGACCAGACATAGATAGACCAGACAATACATTCTCACCAGCCACCTTGATAAATGTCATCCTGAGTCAGTCAGTCTGTCTGGTTACCTGGATGCCCCCGTTTGACCCGGTGGCCCTCCTCGGCCCCTGGGGCCCGGTGGTCCGCCTCTACCTCGTGGGGCCCCTGGCCCATGCTCCTGGCCCCCGTTCAGATAACCCATCTCCATGAACTGTTCCTGACAGATGTCATCCATCATGTCCTGCACAGACAGAGAAAGAAGAAGGGAGCGAGAGCGAGAGAGGAAGAGGACAGAAAGGAGGAGGGTTGGTAGTAAAGACGGAAGGAGGATAGGGAAGAGAGGGAAGAGAGGAAAGGTAATTACTAAGCCGCTCAACACAAACCATTCCTCTAATGACTAAAAGAGCGAGGCAGCAGGCAATAAACAGCATGTCTCATAAAGCCTTTTAAAACAGTGTGTGTGTGTGTGTGTCAACGCAGCACCCCAGTCCCTACATAGGCAAGGTAAAAGAACTAGTAAAAATGTACTCTAGTGGTAAATCTTCCACATATTCCTCTGTTTATTGGAGAGGTATAAATACAGATAAATAATGATACTGCAGTAGGGAACCTTTCACACACCAAGCATCAAAACATAGTCTTTCTCCAGTGTCATTTTGAGGGGGGGGGGGTAGAACCACGGTCCGATGTTGTGTCTCAAAACACTGCCATCTTTATACTGTTCCCACTACTATGGGCCCAGGCTCTCTTTCTTTCTCTCTCTCGGAGGACCTGAGCCCTAGGACCATGCCCCAGGACTACCTGACATGACTCCTTGCTGTCCCCAGTCCACCTGGCCGTGCTGCTGCTCCAGTTTCAACTGTTCTGCCTTATTATTATTGGACCATGCTGGTCATTTATGAACATTTGAACATCTTGGCCATGTTCTGTTATAATCTCCACCCGGCACAGCCAGAAGAGGACTGGCCACCCCACATAGCCTGGTTCCTCTCTAGGTTTCTTCCTAGGTTTTGGCCTTTCTAGGGAGTTTTTCCTAGCCACCGTGCTTCTACACCTGCATTGCTTGCTGTTTGGGGTTTTAGGCTGGGTTTCTGTACAGCACTTTGAGATATCAGCTGATGTACGAAGGGCTATATAAATACATTTGATTTGATTTGAAACATACTGCATGCATTATGTAAGGAACTAGGGAGCCCTTTAGGGAGCCCTTTAGGGAGCCCTTTAGGGAGCCATGTTCTCCACTCATCTCTAGAGTGACAACACACACATTTGTCTGATTATTAATCCAAGAGCAACACGGCATTGCCTTTGTTTGCTTTAACAATTTAGACAGTTAATACATTGGATCATTTCTACCTAGGCTAACTAATTATTAAGACTAAACAGAGGGTTTTTGGGGGGGCCAGGGAGAGAAACAGTGCCTTCCCCAAGCTTAGAAAAATCAAACCACTTCAAACTAGACAAATGAAGCTCGCTAAACCTAGAATCATTTTCAGAGGGATAATTAAATGGGTGTAATACGGAGCACTCCACTCCAATCTAAACAAGTCTGTCTGGGAAATCACACTGTTACACCAAATCACTACATTGACCCATATGAACCAAACAAACAAACAAGGCTAACCAACATTACCAGTCAAAAGTTTGGAAACACCTACTCGTTCAAGGGTTTTTCCTTTATTTTACACATTGTAGAATAATAATGAAGACATTAAAACTATGAAATACCACCAATGGAATAATTTATTAAGCAAAGTGTTATATAACATTATATTAGAGATTCTTCAAAGTAGCCATCCTTTGTCTTGATGAAAGATTTGCACACATTTGGCATTCTCTCAACCACCATGACCTGGAAAGTTTTCCAGCAGTCTTGAAGGAGTTCCCACATATGCTGAGCACTTGTCAGCTGCTTTTCCTTCACTCTGCAGTCCAACTCATCCCAAACCATCTCAGTTGGGTTGAGGTCAGGTGATTGTGGAGGCCAGGTCATCTGATGCAGCACTACATCACTCTCCTTTTTGGTCATATAGTTCTTACACAGTCTGGAGGTGTGTTGGGTCATTGTCCTGTTGAAAAACAAATGATGGTCCCACTAAGCGCATACCAGATGGGATGGCGTATCGCTGCAGAATGCTTTGGTAGCCATGCTGATTAAGTGTACCTTGAATTCTGAATAAAATCACTGACAGTGTCACAAGCAATGCAGCCCGACACCATCACACCTCCTCCTCCATGCATCACGGTGGGAACCACACATGCATTGATCATAATTTCACCTAATCTGCGTCTCACAAAGACATGGCGGTTGGAACCAAAAATCGCAAATTTGGACTCATCAGACCGAAGGACAGATTTCCAGAAGTCCATTGCTCATGTTTCTTGGTCCAAGCAAGTCTCTTCTTATTATTGGTGTCCTTTAGTAGTGGTTTCTTTGCAGCAATTCAACCATGATTCACTCAGTCTCCTCTTAACAGTTGATGTTGAGATGCGTCTGTTACTTGAACTGCGTGAAGCATTTATTTGGGCTGTAATTTGTGAGGCTGGTAACTCTAATGAACTCATCCTCTGCAGCAGAGGTACCTCTGTGTCTTCCTTTCCTGTGGAGGTCCTCATGAGAGCCAGTTTCATCATAGCGCTTGATGTTTTTTGCGACTGCACTTGAAGAAACATTAAAAGTTCTTGAAATTTTCCTGGATTGACTGACCTTATACTCGTTAACTGACGTTAAAAGCTTTACAACAAAGCTTTCTTAGTATTCAACAAGATTTCTCTACCCTTAACCTTTTTCTGAACACCTACAAAACAAAGGTAATGTGGTTTGGTAAGAAGAATGATCCTCTCCCCACAGGTGTGATTACTACCTCTGACGGTTTTGAGGTTGAAGTAGTCACCTCATACAAGTACTTGGGAGTATAGCTAGATGGTACACTGTCCTTCTCTCAGCACATATCAAAGCTGAAGGTAAGGTTAAATCTAGACTTGGTTTTCTCTACCGTAATCTCTCCTCTTTCACCCCAGCTGCCAAACAAACCCTGATTCAGATGACCATCCTACACATGCTAGATTACGGAGACATACTTTATAGATGGGTAGGTAAGGGTGCTCTAGAGCTGCTAGATGGTCTTTACCATTCGTCCATCAGACTTACCGCCAATGCTCCTTATAGGACACATCAATGCACTCTATACTACTATGTAAACTGGTAATGTTTGTATACCTGTCGCAAGACCCACTTATTTATGCTTATTTAAAAAACCCTCTTAGGCCTCACTCCCCCCAATCTGAGATACCTACTGCAAGCCCTCATCCGCAACATACAACACCAATTCTGCCAGTCACATTCTGTTAAAGGTCCCCTAAGCACACACATCCCTGGGTTGCTCCTCTTTTCAGTTCGCTGCAGCTAGCGTCTGGAACGAGCTGCAAAAAAACCTCAAACTGGACCGCTTTATCTCCATCTCTTCACTCAGACTCAATCATGGACACTCTTACTGACAGTTGTGGCTGCTTCGTGTGATGTATTGTTGTCTCTACCTTCTTGCCCTTTGAGCTGTTGTCTGTGCCCAATAATAATATACCATATGTTGTGTTGTCATGTTTTACTGCCATGCTATGTTGTTGTCTTAGGTCTCTTTGTGTCGTGATGTGTGTTTTGTCCTCTGTTTTAATTTGATGTTATATTTTTAATCCCCCGTCCCCGCAGTAGGCCTTTATTCTTTTGGTAGGCCGTCATTGTAAATAAGAATTTGTTCTTAACAGACTTGCCTAATTAAATTAAATATAAATAAAAACCTTAATGTCTTAAAGTAATGATGGGCTGTTGTTTCTCTTTGCTTATTTGAGCTGTTCTTGCCATAACATGGACTTGGCACACCTGTTAATTGAAATACATTCCAGGTAACTACCTCATGAAGCTGGTTGAGAAAATGCCAAGAGCGTGCAAAGCTGTCATCAAGGAAAAGGGTGGCTAATTTGAAGAATCTCAAATATATTTTGATTTGTTTAACACTTCTGGTTACTCCATGATTCAATAAGTGTTATTTCATTGTTGAATAATAGTGAAGACATCAAAGCAAAGCACGCAGAAAGTACAAAGTAGAAACTAGTAACAAAATAAAGAAAAACCCTGTAGGTGTCAAAACGTTTGACTGGTATTGTATATGATTTGTGCAACTTCTTTACAGAGAAATTAAGATATGCAATTACTGCATAGCTAGAATATCAATAACCAAACAACTTCTGCAGCATATAGGAATAACACCACAACAGTGTAACAAATTGTCATGACTGTCTTGTGAGGATCAGAATGGGTTGAGATCAGCTTGGCAATGGATGACAGTAACCAGACCCTCTCTCACCCACAGAGGGGGGAGGAGGAGGGAGCTGCTGGAGGGGTTGACAGTTCACACCCTGTTGTAAATTACAGCAGAAGGGGACTCTTTCTCCCCCCTCCAGTATGAACAAAAGGAATGTCTTTGTTAACAGGCTTTTCCTGACAAAACTCTAACACGTTCAAAAGTGAATAGTGGAACATTATTTCTAACATAAGAATGTGGGGAATGGTGAGTGGGGAGCTATAGAAAACTAATGTCATGTTGGTTTTTATTTTGTGATGTCATTAAAAAATGGTATAAACAAAATACTGTAACTTGGAAAGAATATCCCCTTTATCTGTCATGTTTCCATCCAATACTATGTGCATATAATATGCCAAATGATGAATGTATTATTGTTAAGATAGGAATGTAATTGAAGGAGTCATAAGAGATCATTTGCTATCATATACCTTTGCATAGTAAGTAGCCAGGCCCCGAGTGAGGTCAGAGAGTGTGCCTGCCTGATGGAACTGTCCTTTTCGACCAGAGTGCATAAAAGGACTAGCTAAGAATTAACATACTAGACGAGAACATTGCCAGGTTGCAGCTGTGCGTATAAAGTGGCCTGAATCCTGAACACTGAATATCAACATGAGGTGTAGGAGAGAAGCTCATTTCTCAGACAATCACCAGTACGGCTGATCAGCTGTCCTAAGTCAGATATCAAGAAAAGTGAATTTAAGTGGTACCATACTACTACTATTCAAACCATCCCATCCTACTACTATTCTCAAATCACCGTATTCTCCAACTCGCATCACCGACGGGAACCGTCGACACGGCTGGCTAACCATTACCCAAAGGAGCATCGTCCAGAGTGAACAGCAGAACGAAGACGGGGAAAAGGAGGGGAACCCTGAAAGGCCAAACGAACACTCTTCTGAAGGAGGGCTGGTTCCGAGTTGAACGGCATAAATACATTTCTTACTTTTAATACCTTTTACTGTTTTATGGATATGATAGGTAAGGACCTTTTGAGTTTAATTTGGGAGATGGTCACTCTTTAAACAACCGCTCTCGTGGTGCCCCAAATTCCTAATGAGTTAATAATTACATGATTCATTTAAAAATCGGGTAACAATTATACACAGTTGATTCGATAAATAAACAGTCATCAAATTAATGAAAGTAAAGTCACAACAAAATACTGCATAGCTACAGATATAGGATATTCATTTGACCAGTTTCTCACAGCAAGAAAATATTCCTGCGGCCAGAGGAAATGGGAATTATCGTGGACCTTTTTGTAGGGGTTGATACATTTTTAGTTAGGGCAAATTAAGTCAGAAATGTTCAAGTGGAAATTACAAACTTTAGAAGCCTCGAACACACTACAAGTTCGCATTTCCTCCTGTACAGGACATTTCCTGCAACTACAGGTTGATCAAATTAATATCCTACATCTGTAGGATAACAATATTAAAACGAGTTCATCAGATTCCAGAATTCCAACCATAATTCTCCAGCTTCGAATCCTTCCAAAAGTATTAGAGGCAACATGGCAGTCCCCAATGCTACAGGAATGGGCCACCAGAATTGAGCTGGGGGACATTTTCTCAGAATCCTGTTACTCAAGGTCTCCACAGAAACAGATCTGGGATAACAGCAACCTCTATATGCAAAACATTTCTAAGTAATTTTCTAAATATTAGGAGGTACCTTTTTTTTGTAGTATCAGTGCTATGTTCTTGGCCTATGCTGAACAAACGCCTTCACAACCTGTATGTGTAACCTGCTCATTTCAATGAAACCTGGGAGCAACACAGCTTTGCGAGACGTTCGCACTGCAAAGTGTAAAATTCCACTCTATTCTATTTTCAAAAATTCCGCTCATGCTGGCATAGCTACGCATCCAGAGAAGCAGTTAAAACTATTTTCCAGATGCCCCGGTGTAACTGCAGTTAGAGGAGTGTCTCTGGGCAGCACTGCCCTCCTCTTCTAACACAGGAGGCTTACGGATATTTAGAGCCATATGGGGGCACCCTGTTGGCACGGTGAAAGTGACCCAATTCTTTTTAAGCCGATTGTTTAGAGGCTCAGACTCGCTGCCCTATCAAGGCTGGTTATTCCAGGTGAGCCGATGCATCGTCGGTCAATCCATCGAATGACGTGGTGCTTCATTTGTTTATCGTGTCAAACTGTTCAAACAGACCAAACAGACAAACAAACAGACCATCAATAGCATTTGATAACTGTTTAAGGGAACCAGAACCATTTCATCCAAATAATGAAAAATTATGCTATTTTCTTTATGTCTTGAAAAGTAACCTACACTTGCCTAATAAAAATACTACAGGTTTTTTTTGCAACTGATCATGACCTTGACAAGGTACACGGTTTCTTAAATGGTTCTTCCTCAGCTCTTCAGGTTCCCTGGAGAGCTCTTGCCCGATAAAATAACCTTTGAGTGAAGTGTGGGGTTCTTGACGTGGCATCAAATGGTTCTTCAGAATTCTAAAAAGGTTCTTGAAAATGTATGGAAGCCTGCAGCTGTGTCCCTTTCATACCAGCACCCAGCAAACTGGGCAGTCTTAGCTAGTGTTGATTTTTCAGTGTAATATAGCATTCATTTCATACCAGCACCCAGCAAATTGGGCAGTCTTAGCTAGTGTTGATTTTTCAGTGTAATATAGCATTCATTTCATACCAGCACCCAGTAAATTGGGCAGTCTTAGCTAGTGTTGATTTTTCAGTGTAATATAGCATTCATTTCATACCAGCACCCAGCAAATTGGGCAGTCATAGCTAGTGTTGATTTTTCAGTGTAATATAGCATTCATTTCATACCAGCACCCAGCAAATTGGGCAGTCTTAGCTAGTGTTGATTTTTCAGTGTAATATAGCATTCATTTCATACCAGCACCCAGCAAATTGGGCAGTCTTAGCTAGTGTTGATTTTTCAGTGTAATATAGCATTCATTTCATACCAGCACCCAGCAAATTGGGCAGTCATAGCTAGTGTTGATTTTTCAGTGTAATATAGCATTCATTTCATACCAGCACCCAGCAAATTGGGCAGTCTTAGCTAGTGTTGATTTTTCAGTGTAATATAGCATTCATTTCATACCAGCACCCAGCAAATTGGGCAGTCATAGCTAGTGTTGATTTTTCAGTGTAATATAGCATTCATTTCATACCAGCACCCAGCAAATTGGGCAGTCTTAGCTAGTGTTGATTTTTCAGTGTAATATAGCATTCATTTCATACCAGCACCCAGTAAATTGGGCAGTCTTAGCTAGTGTTGATTTTTCAGTGTAATATAGCATTCATTTCATACCAGCACCCAGCAAATTGGGCAGTCTTAGCTAGTGTTGATTTTTCAGTGTAACATTTCTAGTGTTGATTCAAGAGTTAAATCAGGTGGTGTAAAAAGAACCCCAGTGTTGGTGTTAATAACAAGAGTTTAACCACACATCATATTTCCCAGCATGCTCTATTGCAGGATGATTTTTTAGAAGTGTTTGTTTCAATATCTGTTTCTGCAGGTACATTGATTGATTGATTAATTAATGTTATGCTTCTCAAATATGTTTTATTTAATCTTTATTTAACTAGGCAAGTAAGTCCAGAACAAATTCTTATTTTACAATGGCAGCCTACCCCGGCCAAACCCTAACCCGGACGACGCTAGGCCAATTGTGTGCCGCCCTATGGGACTCCCAATTACCGCCGGGAATCGAACCAGGATCTGTAGTGATGCCTCTAGCACTGAGATGCAGTGTTTTAGACCGCTGCACCACTTGGAAGCCCCTAAACATAAATAAAAGCATTTTTCTAAACTATTCCAATCTGTTACTTATTGCACCCGTTGCTGAAATGCTAGTTCCAGTTTAAATGGTTTATGTAGTGTGATATTTTAAATCCTACCCTGGCAGTCATTCTGATTGCATGTTGCAGGTGAATAACAAATCCAAATGTTGGATATCCCCACACTCACTTCGCAAGCCAGTATAATGTGATTTGCAGTTTGATGCAGCCTGTAAACTAGGCCCTTAAAAAAGGGAGTAAACTAGGAGTTTCAGGATACTGTATTAGGGTAAAACTAGGCCCTTAAAAAAGGGTATAAACTAGGAGGTTCAGGCCACTGTATTAGGGTAAAACTAGGCCCTTAAAAAAAGGCCTTATGAAATATGTATTGTAATTTGAATGACAACATTCACTTAGGAGGCCACTTGGTGAAGGCCACAAGACTAAAAATCAATACAACAATCATGTCTCTGTCACTAGCAAACACAGCCATGGTGGTAATAGTAACTTGAAAATTCACTTGAAAAAGGGACCCTGGGAAATATGTAAATAAGGCTTAAAACCATACAGCAACTCTGGTCCTAGAGGGCCGAAACGTTTCAGGTTTTGTTTGGTTCTTCATAGAACCTTCCCATTTTGTGTTTTTTTTCAGAGACACTAAAATGGTTCCCGTACAGCACTGCTCTGAGGAACCATAGTTGGATTCAACTTGCACCTTTATTATTATTATTTTTTAGGGGCAGACAGGGAAAATACAAGTTACGAAACAAAGCACTGGAACTTACAGAACCGACTTAATAAAAGTCTACTTCCACTCACAGGAAACAGGAACTTCTTGACTTCCTCCATGGCGTGTGCCATACGTAGGTAAGCCTCGGGCACGGGGGCAAACACCTCGATGAAGACATGCAGCTCCATAGACAGGTGTGCGTACTTGGCCTCGCCACCTTTCCTCAGACCCTCCTCCTGAAATACAACACAGGACAGTTAGAGAGTTAATTGAGGAAGACCAGCCCCCTCGGTCTGGGTGTGTAACGTGCCAGGCGAGTGTAACGTGCCAGGTGTTTGTAACGTGCCAGGTAACGTGCCAGGTGAGTGTAACATGCCAGGTGAGTGTAACGTGCCAGGTCAGTGTAACGTGCCAGGTAACGTGCCAGGTGTATGTAACGTGCCAGGTGAGTGTAACAGGTGATGTGTAACATGCCAGGTGATGTGTAACGTGCCAGGTGTGGGTGAACGTGCCAGGTGATGTGTAACGTGCCAGGTGATGTGTAACGTGCCAGGTGATGTGTAACAGCTGTGCATCAGCTCACTCACCTTCGCCTTGTCCCTCATGGAACCTTTGCCCAGTACAGAGATCTTGGCCCCAGTCTCTTCCTGAAGGCGTTTGATTGTGTTGCCCTGAGGGCCAAGAATCTTCCCCACAAAGTTGAACTGGAAACAGGACAAACAAGACAGGTTTAGACCACAGAATATCTGCGTGGTTCCTTGTGTACCAGCGTGCAGGGAAGCATATGGCTGTGTGTTCTGTACTTGATGCTTAAACCATAGTGTTTCAGTGTGGGTCATTAGTGGTGCATGGGTCAGCTGTTTGGTCACCCACACCCACGTGTAACTGCTAATAACCCACGTGTAACTGCTAATAACCCACGTGTAACTGCTAATAACCCACACGTAACTGCTAATAACCCACACGTAACTGCTAATAACCCACACGTAACTGCCTGACTATACATGTGATTAAGTGGAAGTCAGAGGCCACACCCGACCCCAACCTGCTAATATAGAACATGCCTCTGTCGGCTATAGTCAGAGACGGCGGAATTACTTTTTGACAGGGGGGGTGCGAAACATTTTGACGGGGGGTGCACGATTTTTGACAGGGGGTGCACAATTTTTTGACAGGGGGTGCACAATTTTTTGACAGGGGGTGCACAATTTTTTGACAGGGGTGCACAATTTTTTTGACAGGGGGTGCACAATTTTTTGACAGGGGGTGCACAATTTTTTTGACAGGGGGTGCACCATTTTTTGACAGGGGGTGCACCATTTTTGGGGGGCCTAAAATTAGATGTTTCTGCTTAGAATTCCCAACATTTTTGGTAGGCTATTTGATAGTCAACTTGCCTATAATTAGATAGATGCAGCTTCTCTTCTGTCGTTACATGTTGCTCTATAGATGGGGCGGCAGGGTAGCCTAGTGGTTAAGAGCGTTGGACTAGTAACCGGAAGGTTGCAAGTTCAAACCCCCGAGCTGACAAGGTACAAATCTGTCGTTCTGCCCCTGAACAGGCAGTTAACCCACTGTTCCTAGGCTGTCATTGAAAATAAAAATTTGTTCTTAGTTAAATAAAGGTAAAATTATTAAAAATAGAAAACTAAATAAACTCTTGCTCAACAGAATGATGTCATAAAGGGATAGAATGAAGGCTTCAATCTAGTTGACGTCGATACATTTCTCTGTCATTTCTTCTTCTTTTGCAGAGCAAAGATTTTTTTCATTGACCGGGGAGAAAATGCAATAATAAAATTCAATAAAAATTCGCAATTAAAATAAAACAGGAAATGTTTTCTGTACAAATTTTCCAAATGACATCAGTTTGACCGGTTGTAAAGGTCAAACTGATGTCAGAGGTCAAACTCATGTCAAAACGACCCAACATGTTTCTGATGAGATTTCAGTTCTCCTTGGATGCATATTTTATGTGGCTGAAATACTATCAGCTTGAACGATGCTAACAAAGACAGCACCTCTACAGACGCTACAGCCCGTGGTCATAGTTCAAACCCCCGAGCTGACAAGGTACAAATCTGTCGTTCTGCCCCTGAACAGACAGTTAACCCACTGTTCCTAGGCCGTCATTAAAAATAAGAATGTGTTCTTAACTGACTTGCCTAGTTAAATAAAGGTCAAATTAAAAATTAAAATTAAAAAACACTAATGAATCGCATTTGCATTCTCCCAAGATGGCAAAAAAATAAAAATAATAAAACATATTTCTTCTGTTCCAGAGTCAAACAAATGTAGCCTACATTTGGTGTGTGGGTCATTGTACTGTAAGAATCGCTTAATTCTCCAAGAGGTAATATTAAGGCTATTTGAGAGGTTATAGACCTACTGACTGTAGCGTCTAAGTTTTAGAGTGCGTTTAACCCATCTGAACAGTAGGCTACAGTTCCTTTGACACGTCATAAGGCCTATTTGAACCACCAATATCCTCTTTCACCACCATATTAGTTGAGAGCCATGTCTGCCTACGGCGGCCTTTCTCAATAGCAAGGCTATGCTCACCGAGTCTGTACATAGTCAAAGCTTTCCTTAAGTTTGGGTCAGTCACAGTGGTCAGGTATTCTGCCACTGTGTACTCCCCCCAACACTACTCTATTTATTTTTAACTCTCTATTTCACAGCTTTACTCTTATTGAATTAAAAACGGCGACATTGTCCTTTTTTTGCATCTTGCAGATCAACCTCAACTTTTTCTGCCTGTTCCCAAAACTATTTGGCGATTAGGGTGTAGGCTATTTTGTGTACAGTTAGGACCTAAAGATTAGGCTTACGCACTATGCCAGATAGACTAAAATAATGGAGGGGAAAAACCTTGATTTAGCCAAAATATATAGGCTGCCCGTGGTCATAGGCAGCCCGTGGTCATAGGCAGCCCGTGGTCATAGGTCATAGGTCATAGGCAGCCCGTGGTCATAGGTCACAGGCAGCCCGTGGTCAGAGGCAGCCCGTGGTCAGAGGCAGCCCGTGGTCACACATCGTGCAAAGTTCTGCCTACCATGTAATCACCATATAAATAGAGTTTTAGTGCTACTTAAAATAATGAGGGACCAGTAAATGGATTAATAATCAATTTCATAATAATAAAAAACACTTCTTATTCTCATTCTCTCTCCTTCTAATCAGCTGCTGACTCAGATCTGGGACCCTGGGAGACCAGAATCTCTGACCGATTAGTGAACCTTACTCAAATACAACCAGAACTACTCTAGACATCAAAGCTCTGATTTAAGGAACCCTGTCTAGAGAAAGTTGACAGTCTCCCTGGTCTAAGTGGAGTCACCTACTATCTTAGTCTGTTCTACTGTATCTTAGTCTATGCTGCTCTGGAATTGCTCGTCCAAATGTCTTAATTCCATTACTTTGGAGTTGTGTGTGTGTGTATTGTTGTAAAATTGTTAGACATTACTTGTTAGATATTACCTCACTGTTAGAGCTACACAACACAAGCATTTCACTACACCTACAATAACATCTGCTAAACACGTGTATTTGACCAATAAAATTTGATTTGACAAGTGACAGATCAATGTATCGGTCCACCCAGCTAAAGCCTAGAGCTTTTGAAGCCTACACAAGCCTGCCGTCTCAGGAAAAAAAAAATTACTCATCACGGAAGGAAGCCTAGTTCGGCGAACCACTAAACTACACTTATATTTGTCATATGCCTACTAGTGATGGGAGGCGTCAATACAGGTACATATTGGGAAATAATGTTTGACGATATATATCGTATAGTTGTGACAATATTGCAATATTATTTTTTTTTGCACTAGTTAGCTACATCTGCACTAAAACTCCAGTATTTTTCATTCATAGCTTGTTCTCCATCATTTAAACAGGGAGACAATTCGTTTTTTTTCAGCACTTTTATTTCCGCGACTGATTAAAGCTGTTTTTTCCCAAAGGCTCTCTCTTGTCCCTCTGCAGCAGACATACGATGAGCAATATGTTTGGAACATCGAACTGCAGTAAAATAACAGTATCGAATCACAATACATATAGAATCATGAGAAACTCTATACATATCGTATCGGCACCTTGGGGGAGGGGGGGGCAAACAATAGTAAGTTGGCCAACGTTTAGACACTCCTACTCTGTAATCTCGTTTGACCCCCCCCCCATGCATTTCAAGCCCTGCTGCTGAAGGAAGGAAGGGGAAAAGAGAGGTAGAAGGCTTACCCTCGGATACTGTTTGACGGGTATGAGCACGCGTTCCTTCAGTTTGATATTCTTGACGGTGAAAAGGTCCAAATACGCGTCTCCTCCTTCCTTCTTGGGCTCACCTTTCTGGATTCTCTCGATTTCTACAAGGGATAATTAAATTCATTCTCACACGAAATCTTACTATGATATAACAATTTAGATACCATTTAATGTAATTACTGTGAAAACATTAAAAACGCAATAGGTTAAAAAAAAAAAAAAAAAATTGGGGGGTGGGGGGCGACCTGAGCAAATTCACATAGAAATGTGAGTGATAGATCTGTAGATACGATCTATGTGAGATATTTCTATGCTCTCTATTCTTACTTTTACTTTCGATTTTGTACATCAGCTCCAAACAGCTGAAAATGTAAGAATTTTTCGTCATTGAAAATATATATCACAGCGGTTAATAAGATGGTACAATGATTCTCTACACACTATACTAGCTTTTTTTTTTTTTGGTCAAACTGAAATGATCTAAACTAGTTTTGCAACCAGGAAATGGCAGAGCTATTTCTGCATATTGCACCTCTAATTGCCAGACCATTGACTTGTTAGAAGTCATACAGCCATGGAGGAGCCTTAAAGTCTATAGTACGGTACAACGCCATTCATTTCGGACCACCGCCTCACTCCCTGCGATGACAGTGTCTCAGCATGCCACATGCAAACGTGTCAACTACACTACCAGCTGGGAGCCAGAGGTCTGCTAGCAGCAGTGTCTGGGTGGCTGCTGTGTCTGGGTGGCTGCTGTGCTGCACACACATTGAACCATGTGCCACTATGCATCTATTGTTCTGTACTTATTTAACCAGCCAGTCACAACACTACTACAGTCATGTACAGGCTCTGTAGCACGCTAGTCATATCCAGCACTACAATCTGAATGATTATCAGGTCTGGACAGAGGTTCCACAAGGGACACAGCCACAGTGAGATATACAGTAGCTAACTTAAGCAACCTGTTTTACACCTGTCATACACGCCTGTATAGAGTAGGCATGTATATAGCCATATCGTTCAGACAGCATTTGGTTGACATTTAAATTTAAAAAAGGTGACAGGACAAAGTCACAGCCGGGTCCCAGTCTGGGTCTTTAGGATGAGCTCGTGACAGATTATCTTTATCGAGGTCAGTAACATCAAACGCGGCATCGGGCTGATTTAACATGACATTTCCAGGTTGCTTTGTGATTCACTGCGATACATTTATCTAGCAGCAATGAAGAAGCACGCCTTCATGTGTGATCACAAAAGACACTGACTGGTATTGATAGTGTTGCACACGCGTCCCAACAACACACGCACACAATTTAGGAAATTACTGACTAACGCTTTTTTTTCTCTCACAATTCAGGCCATCCGGCTACACAATTATCTATAAAACTAGATCCGCACCCCCATCAAATGGTAGGCTAGAGTACAGTGCTAGATTTTAATTCCAGAAGGTCCGTGTTGTAATGAGAAACACATGGTTGGAAAGGACCCATGGAGAAAACATATTTCATCATGGAAAAAGTGTGTCAGGTCCAGCTGGAAGTCGAGGCTATACACCTTCCGGATACGTTTAACAACTCACTGCTGTGCTTCTCCAGACAAAAACCTTTCAACGTCTTATCTGTAATATTTTGATCGTCTGACTTAACAGAAGGGGCGGGTTTCCAAAACACAAATTAAGCGCAGGCCTGGACTAAAACCTACTGTAATTTCAATGAGGACTCTCCACTGAAGGTCATTTTTTGGTCCAGGACTAGACATAAATGGTGTCCGGGAAACCGGCCCATAAACACATAGCGTCTATCACTGACCGAATAGGAACAGGACACGTGTTTTTGCAGACAAACCCTACCATACATTATTACACTGTGGCGATACAAATATTGTTACACGCGCAGTTACAACGTGTCAACATATTGACACACAAGTCATAATGTATCACATTGAAGCGGTTACAAAAACGTAGCCTAGTTGTCTTTTCCACGCTCACAACTTTCGCTTCAATAGTAGGCTGTACAAAATAAACAACCACAACTGGTTGTTGCGTTGACATGTGATTATACACATTTCAAAGTGACCTACATCCAGCTCTGAATATCATTCTTTATATCCAAAATAAACTATATTTTAGGCCTACCAACCAGAGAACAGCAAACATACTTTTCAGTTTTGGTGATAGTGATTTGTTGTGACCTACTCTACCCCACACACACACACACACACACACACACACACAATAAAAGGGCTGCACTGTATCTGCCAGACAACACCTAAAAGACCCGAGAGCATCCTATCATACTCCTCTCGGGGTTGCGGACATTGGCTATAGAAAGCCCATTCCGTCCATGTATAGAGGGAGCTGCAGCTTTGAAAGTAGGATTTCAGTTAGGCTACTTCTTGCGCATTTTCAAGTGAGTTCGGTATTTCAGAAAGGGGAAGTTCGTAAACTCGACTAGAAATGGTTCCCATTCAATCATTTGTTTCCAACGCTTGCTAAAACCGTGTCTAGATCACGTGTCACACTGTAGCCGAACTGCGGTGTGGTGACGGGTCGTAGAAAGGTTATGAAAGGATGTGTTGTTTGCAGGGTTTTACAGAACCTCTATACCCGTCCCGTTTGGTGCACACAATCCAGCCAGGGTGCGTCCTTTTCAAAACGCACAAAGCAACAACAACAAAAAACGTAACGCTATCCATAAAATATACATCCTTTTGAACGAAGGACGCGGCAAAATGTTGCTAATGACATTTGTTTTTACCTGCGGATAAAAGTTTCATCGCGTGCGTAAATGACACGTCCAGACTGTCTTTCTCCGCGAGGAGCTCCGGGAGATATTTGCCTTCTTGATTCTCCATTTTGAGTTGGAAATCAGTTACAAATGCGAATTGTGCAATTAAAAACAAACTTCGGGTGGATAGAAAACATAAACAACAACAGTAGAATAAATAGTCCAGTAAAATTATGTAATCAGTGCGTGAATATCCACTTATTCGTGCAGATTAATTTCGCTGCTTCGCATGTATTGCTCTCGCTGTTACCGCACGGCTGCTGGCGAGGGCGGCTGGGTGCTCCTGTCGCGGCGCTTTGCCTGTTGAAAATGGAGACGGATGCATGCGACTGTCGAATAAAGAATTAACGGAAGTGAGCTCAGTGAGATATGTTTACTGCCCGCTGCTTTGGTGCCACCCAGTGGCGATTTTGGCATATAAATCTTGGTGGGGCAACAAAAAAAAGTGGTGTGCATGCCAGCAAATCTACTACACTACACAACACTAAACAATACATTACATTACATTAGTTGCACCATAACGGTGACAAACGGTGCCCACAAATGGCCCACATAAAGCTGTCCCAACAGAAGTCCCAACATCTTACCACTGCTACTCCTGGCTATCAGCAGAACCTTGTCTGGCAGCGAAACAGTTCCTTCACCCTCATTTAGTGCCTTTAAAAAAACATAGCTGATATGGCTGACTTGCTTAATAAAGAAATGTTGTTTCTAATGACAATTGAGATGTACAAACTATGGCATAATGGGACGACAAGCGGATAAGAGACAATCCACCATTTCGATGAAGACATTAATGAGTGAGCTCGGACAGACATAGTCAATATAACTATTTGTTTAGCACTTTTGAAATGTACAGCGACAGAATTCAGAACATGGGCAGTTCTTACAGTATTCTTCCTGTACACCAAGTCAGAACTGTAGAATAAGTAAAGGGGGCATAAAAGCAGACAATGAAAGCTCTTACAATATTCAATGATTACATGTCTCTTAAACAGGCTATAGGCTACATGTGCACCACCAAGTCAGAACAGTAGGTGAAATTAAGAGGGGTAAATAGACCAAATTATTAGGGTTGGGCTACTAACATCTTACTACACAACATACACTTAGTATTACTTTCTTAGCTACAGTATAATATCTCCCTGTCATATTACATCATTTATACAGCAGCACACAATACATTTTTGTACTCACCTTGTTGTGCTGTGCTCATTTGAACAGGAAGGTGGGCAGGGTGGTCCGTCATGGGCAAATTTTGTCGTCAAAGCCTGGCATTCTTTGGATTTATGGAGCTTTGAAGACAACTGGGGAAAAAACAGGGTTGAGTCATGATAACGGCCTTGATCTTCAGGTCTTAGCTCTAGAAAGAGGCCGGATTTACAATTCCGAGTTGGATGACCATTCAATACGTATTTTTTCCCAGTTTTCTTGAACTCACTGAAGTCAAGTTTTCGCAGTTCCGAGTTAACAGCTGTTTTGAGCGCGGCACAAATCATGCTTCATTGACAGCATGGCCAATGTTGAATGTTTATCATTTTAACTTGGAAAAGAGCCCCTTAAACCCAGATGTGGGACCACACAGCCACTCCACTGTACAGCAGGCTAGTGATTGCATTGCAATGCTTGTAGTTAGCCACTGTCACTGATTCCTTCCAAACCACTCACTGTTGAATTTGCAATTTCCAAATTGTTTTGTAATGTTTATGTCCAATGGTTGATCGAGCACCAATACGTTTTTATCTATAATTTCTCTTCCTTATTTCTCTTCATATGAAGGATTTAAAAAGGATTTGCCAGTAGATTGTCGACTTGATTCATGATGATGACTACTAGCAAAGATGATGAAAGTATGACGTTGACATGATCTGTCCAATCAAAGCTGCTGTACATATAACGTTATTTGACGTCATTTTATTTGTGGCCAATGACTTTGAGACTTCTTGGGATGGGCACTTCTAATGTAACTCTATAGCAGCACCCAAGGGGCTAGAATTTTATAGCTCTTCCCTTAGACTTGGCGGTGACGTAGTGTCTCCATGAGTGAAAGAACGCTGAGCCAATCACGGCGCAACGCTCCATATTTTCTGCTGGCTTGCCCCACCAACACACAAAGCACTGAGGCAGAATGAAACACA
This sequence comes from Oncorhynchus tshawytscha, assembly GCF_018296145.1. Classification (NCBI taxonomy): domain Eukaryota; kingdom Metazoa; phylum Chordata; class Actinopteri; order Salmoniformes; family Salmonidae; genus Oncorhynchus; species Oncorhynchus tshawytscha. The sequence goes on from NC_056459.1 coordinate 34,267,431, forward strand.
TGCATGTTGGAGCTGCCTTACTCAAGAAAACAAAAAATAGACCATGTTTGTATGCAGTGTTATTAACTAAATGATATATATTTATTTTTACACTGTTTGCAAACTTATATGTGACAGGTATTAGTGCCAAAATAACATGCAAAAACAGAAAAAAGTTTCATATATTTTTTGGGGCATATTTTTTTGCTAAAATGTGGGGCTCAAAACAGGTGGGACTCTTCCAGAATGGATTTAACTCATAGGTTCAGCAAAGGCCAAACATTGATATATCGGGCTCTGAGTGCCTTGCAACATTCAGAACATTTGAGATGCTTATCTTTCCTGGAAATATTCTCTCTCTCTCCCTCTCTCTCTCTGTCTCTCTTTGTCTGTCTGTCTCTCTCTGTCTGTCTGTCTGTCTCTCTCTCTCTCTCTCTCTCTCTCTCTCTCTCTCTCTCATATAGTTGATGGATTGGCGTAGAAGCAGCCAGAATATCATAACAGTTGAACCACTAGATTTTAAATGTGCACATGATACTGTCTCCCCCGGGGACAATAAAGTCAGTAAAAGTGAAGTAACTCTGCTACCGAGCAGGTGACAAGTTTCCATATTCTACGCCTCTCAATACACCCAAATGTTTATTCATCCACATGGGTAGGAAAAAGAATGGTCGTGGAAAGGCAAAAAGACCGCTCTGCCTGCCTTGACCATGAGCCTGTCTGTCACTCTCTACCTCCTGGACTCTGATCTGGTTTTGACCTTTTTGCCTTTCCACGACCATTCTCTTTCCTACCCCTTTGGATTAATAAACATTTGGGTGTATTGGGAGGCAGGCGGGTACAAAGTCCAGAAACAGGCAAGGGTCAAAACTGGGAGGACTAGAAAAAGGAGAATAGCAAAAAGCAGGAGAACGGGGAAAAACATTGGTTGACTTGAAAACATACACAACAAACTGGCACAGAGAGACAGGAAACACTAGGATAAATACACTGGCACAGAGAGACAGGAAACACAGGGATAAATACACTGGCACAGAGAGACAGGAAACACAGGGATAAATAAACTGGGGGAAATAAACGGCACCATGAGGGGAGAAAATCACAAGGACAGGTGAAACAGATGAGGGAGTGACAAAAGTATTGGGGCAGTGTCACATTTTTGGAAATGATACAATGACTATGAGGTTAAAGTGCAGACTGTCAGCTTTTATTTGAGAGTCTTTTCATCCATATCGGGTGAACCGTTTAGATATCACAGCACTTTCTGTACATAGTCCCCCCTTTTTACGGGACCGAATGTCAGTGTTCTGCCATGGCCAGAGAAGAGCCCGGATCTCAATCCCATGGAGCACGTCTGGGCCCTGTTGGATCGGAGGGTGAGGGCTAGGTCCATTCATCCCAGATATGTCCGGGAACTTGCAGGTACCTTGGTGGAAGAGCAGGGTAACATCTCACAGCAAGAACTGGCAAACCTGGTGCAGTCCATGAGGAGGAGATGCACTGCAGTACTTAATGCAGCTGGTGGCCACACCAGATACTGACTGTTACTTTGATTTGACCCCCCCCCCCTCCCCTTTGTTCAGGGACACATTATTCCATTTCTGTTAGTCACATGTCTGTGGAACTTGTTCAGTTTATGTCTCAGTTGTTGAATCTTATGTTCATAACAATATTTACACATGTTAAGTGGACGTTTCTTTTTTTGCTGAGTTTATGAGTATTAAAGTACTCAAACATTGAATATTTATACTGTATTTCACACAATGACAAGATTAAGCTTGTGACTCTACAAACTGGTTGGATGCGTTTTTTAGTTTGTTTTGTTTGTGTTTCAGATCTTCTTTTTGAAGAAGAATTGTGAAGTCAGTTTTATTATAAATAAGAATTGAATATGTTTTTTGAAACACTTCTACATGAATGTGGATGCTACCATGATTACGGGTAATCCTAAATTAATCGTGAATAATTATGAGTGAGAAAGTTACATATATATATACCAGATATCCACAAGATATGATTTCCTCTGACCATTACCAATAACAGGGGAGGTTCGTTTTTTGGGGGATATGATATTTCTCACTGATCATTATTTATGTTTAATTCATAATTATCCGTAATCATAGTAGCATCCCCATTAATATAGAGGTGTTTAGAAACATATTATCAGTTTTCAGGTAAGACCCAGACGTTGAATAAACAATGGTTTGATTGTCCAAGGGGCAGGCTAGAGACCAAAACCGGGAAGACTAGGAAAAAACTGAGACAAGGAAAAAACAGAAACTAGGAAAAATAGAAACTAGGAAAAAACACAGGTAAGCTTGACAAGACAAGATGAACTGGCAACAGACAAACAGAGAACACAGGTATAAATACACAAGGGATAATGGGGAAGATGGACGACACCTGGAGGGGGGTATAGAGACAATCACAAGGGCAGGTGAAACAGATCAGGGCGTGACACATATTATATTCTTATTTACAATAAAAGTGACTCCAAAATGGTGCAATATATTATTTAACATTAATTTCTAGTGGGCACAAAATAATCTGAAACAAAACCAAAACAAACTGTAAATGCATCCAACAAGTTTGTCGAGTCACAAGCTTGATGTAGTCATTGCATGCTAATGAATATGGGACCAATTCTAAATGTTTGAGTACTTTGACTCCTGTCATTTGTCCATATACTTTTGGTTCCCTAAAATGTGTGAACTATGTTCAAAAAACTGCTGTAATTTCTCAACGGTTCACCCGATATGGATGAAAATACCCTCACACTAAAGATTATGGTCTGTACTTTATCTCTTTAAATCCAAAGTGCTGGAGTACAGAGCCAAAAACAACACAAAATGTGTCACTGTCCAAATACTTTTGGATGTAAGTAAATATCCAACAAACCTGAGCGCTGCCGGTATTCCAACCCTGGCTTGAGGGAGGTTCCTGTATGACTGGGGATGTGACCCGGAAGCCTCCAAACAATTCATTTTAGGATCTATGCTGCCCCTCTGTGGTCAAAGCAGTCATTACTTCCCATGAATGGCTCTATAGATCAGTGAGTGGCTATGGTTTCACATTGTTGTGACTTGTGACCCACCTAATAGCTTTCACGTGTTCCTCAAACTCACTAAACTGTATTTTTAGACATCGATCAATCTACTGTGTCAGTAGCCTATAGCCTCTGTGTGTGATCCACTAGTAAATCACCAATGGGGACCATCAGGGTAGAATTAACGAGGACACACCGTAGCAAAACGTTTCAAAATGTTGTGCAACGGAAAACGAAAATGAGTCCAGGTGGTCCCTCCCTGTTTCATTCTGATTTCTTCCATCGGGTTCCTAATGAATACAACCCAGCTGCAGGAAACCAGTATTCCATTAGTACTCATTTACCCAATGAAGCTGGTGCCAGCAATAAGGCAATACAAGTGGAGGAAAGCTTGACTTAGCTGAACACGACAAGAGTTAATGTGTTGTGATAAGGGTTGACGTTAGAGTCTGTGATTAAAGTGTGGAATGGGACGGTTTCATACCTCCACTACTCTGTTGTAAAAGTCACCGTGAATAAACACTGAACAGTGATTCGTCAATCCTCTCCTGGAGTGAAAAACTATTACCATCGACCCCCTGTGTGTACCCGAGCATGAGTCCATTTTTAAATAAATGAAAGGTAAATTTGGTGGGCAGTGAATGCTTATGGGAGGTTGTGGCGTCTACGTCCTCTCTTTAACTCTCAGCACTCAAGCTGATCTATCTCTGACCATTACCATGGTAATATCCCAAATGGCACCCTATTCCCTATGAAGTGCACTACCTTCGACCAGAGCCCATGCCATTTGGGACACACCCTATGTTGTTAGCACTAGGGGGGTGGGGGGGGCTGCATGGTTGTCTGTCCTGATGGCTCGGCTCTTGTCATTGACAAAATGGATGCTGTGTCAACTGAATAGCAATGGGCTCATAAAAGAAGGATGGACTTTTTCTTGGCAAGTGAGTGCAGTTCCATATAGGAAGGCTCACTCCTTTGTCCTCCGTCTGCACTTGTTCACTCCCTTTCATTCCCTTTGCCCTCCGTCTGCACTTGTTCACTCCCTTTGTCCTCCGTCTGCACTTGTTCACTCCCTTTGTCCTCCGTCTGCACTTGTTCACTCCCTTTGTCCTCCGTCTGCACTTGTTCACTCCCTTTGTCCTCCGTCTGCACTTGTTCACTCCCTTTGCCTTCCGTCTGCACTTGTTCACTCCCTTTGCTCTCCGTCTGCACTTGATCACTCCCTTTCATTCCCTTTGCTCTCCGTCTGCACTTGATCACTCCCTTTCATTCCCTTTGCTCTCCGTCTGCACTTGTTCACTCCCTTTCATTCCCTTTGCTCTCTGTCTGCACTTGTTCACTCCCTTTCATTCCCTTTGCCTTTAGTCCATAGCCGCAGGAAGTAGAGGTGCTGCACTCCTGAAAATTCACAATTAAACAAATATATTAATACAAATATATACTGTATATATTTTTTAAATAAATATATTTTTTTACAAAAGTAGTGCCCTGGGCCTTTACTAATACTAGTGGACTGAAATAGATATCTGTAGCACAACCCCCCTCCCCCAAAAAATGCAGCATCTCTGCTTTGAAAAAAAAGGTAGTTGGAAAAATTAAGAAGAGTATCTTGTAGGATTCAATAGTTGGAATTGTAAGAGTTGAAGCCGTGTACCTTTCTCTGTGATGTCATTCTAATGGAATCCATAAAGAACACAACCCTGTCTCTTTCTCTGTGATGTCATTCTAATGGAATCCATAAAGAACACAATCTGTGATGTCATTCTAATGGAATCCATAAAGAACACACCCTGTCTCTTTCTCTGTGATGTCATTCTAATGGTAAAGAACACACCCTGTCTCTTTCTCTGTGATGTCATTCATAAGAACACAACCCTGTCTCTTTCTCTGTGATGTCATTCTAATGGAATCCATAAAGAACACACCCTGTCTCTTTCTCTGTGATGTCATTCTAATGGAATCCAGACAGAACACAACCCTGTCTCTTTCTCTGTGATGTCATTCTAATGGAATCCATAAAGAACACACCCCTGTCTCTTTCTCTGTGATGTCATTCTAATAGAATCCATAAAGAACACAACCCTGTCTCTTTCTCTGTGATGTCATTCTAATGGAATCCATAAAGAACACACCCCTGTCTCTTTCTCTGTGATGTCATTCTAATGGAATCCATAAAGAACACACCCCTGTCTCTTTCTCTGTGATGTCATTCTAATAGAATCCATAAAGAACACAACCCTGTCTCTTTCTCTGTGATGTCATTCTAATGGGATCCATAAAGAACACAACCCTGTCTCTTTCTCTGTGATGTCATTCTAATGGAATCCATAAAGAACACAACCCTGTCTCTTTCTCTGTGATGTCATTCTAATGGGATCCAGAAAGAACACAACCCTGTCTCTTTCTCTGTGATGTCATTCTAATGGAATCCAGAAAAAACACACCCCTGTCTCTTTCTCTGTGATGTCATTCTAATGGAATCCAGAAAGAACACAACCCTGTCTCTTTCTCTGTGATGTCATTCTAATGGAATCCATAAAGAACACAACCCTGTCTCTTTCTCTGTGATGTCATTCTAATGGAATCCATAAAGAACACACCCCTGTCTCTTTCTCTGTGATGTCATTCTAATGGAATCCAGACAGAACACAACCCTGTCTCTTTCTCTGTGATGTCATTCTAATGGAATCCATAAAGAACACAACCCTGTCTCTTTCTCTGTGATGTCATTCTAATGGAATCCATAAAGAACACAACCCTGTCTCTTTCTCTGTGATGTCATTCTAATGGAATCCATAAAGAACACAACCCTGTCTCTTTCTCTGTGATGTCATTCTAATGGAATCCATAAAGAACACAACCCTGTCTCTTTCTCTGTGATGTCATTCTAATGGAATCCATAAAGAACACAACCCTGTCTCTTTCTCTGTGATGTCATTCTAATGGAATCCAGAAAGAACACAACCCTGTCTCTTTCTCTGTGATGTCATTCTAATGGAATCCAGAAAGAACACAACCCTGTTTTCAAACATTTACATCGAAAGGTGCGAAGTTATGGGCGGTCCCTCCGCCCCCTCTGGACATCGAGGGGTCCCCGGCGTACACGATACGGGCCATTCTGGACTCGAGATGCCGGGTGAGGGGCCTGCAGTACCTCGTGGACTGGGAGGGGTACGGGCCGGAGGAGAAGTGCTGGGTCCTGGTGGGGGACATATTGGATCCATCTATGCTGAGGGAGTTCCATCGACCTCCATCCAGATTGCCCTGCGCCTCGCCCCCCGGTTCATCCCCGAGGCGTCACCCATTGTACGTGTTCCTGTTTTTGGATATTAAAACGTTTTCCCCTCGAATCTTCTGCTCTCTGCGCCTGACTTCACACCCATCACTCTTCGAGCGTTACAAACAGCATGCCATGTGGGACTTAGGAATATTTCAGCACCACATTCTTGTTTTAATGAGAGCTGATTGATATGCCAAATAGCGCCATGTTCCCTACATAGTGCACTACTCTCCTATGGTCCCTTATATAGGGACAGAGAGAGAGAGATAATAAAATGTTGATAAACTCCCATATCTATTGGGTGGAATACCACAGTGTGCCATCACAGCAGCAAGATTTGTGACCTGTAGTCCCAAGAAAGGGGCTGTCACGCCCTGACCTTAGTTAACTTTGTTTTCTTTAGTATTTTGGTTAAGTCAGGGTGTGACTAGGGTGGTATGTGTTTATTTCTTGTCTAGGGTTTTTTTGTACATCTATGGGCTTTTGGTTTGTCTAGGTGTATATATAGGAAATGGGACCTAAATAGTATCCCCAATCAGAGATGACAAACAGCTGCCCCTGATTGGCAACCAATTCAGGCCACCATAGACCTACGCACTACCCTCTGTAGTGCCTTGCGGTCAGAGTCTGAGCAGTTGCCATACCAGGAAGTGATGCTCTCGATGGTGCAGCTGTAAAACCTTTTGAGGATCTGGGGACCCATGCCAGATCTTTTCAGTCCTGAGGGGGCATAGGTTTTGTCATGCCCTCTTCACGACTGTCTTGGTGTGTTGAAATGTATACATTTCAAGCAGAACTATGACTAAACAGAATACTATTATGTAACTGTATGGATGTATGAATCTTATTATAATCATAGTACTGAATATAATGTGTGTAATTATAATCAAGAATTACAACAATTACAACAAACAATTACAACAAAGACTGTCTGTTCCTTGGTAGAAACGAATGAAGTTATCGACAGACTGGCTAGAACGCTGTGTTCCTTACGGGACATCTTATCTCTACACAGGGAGAGGAGAGACTTCGGGCTGGTAGTAAATGATCTAACAGGTGGTGGACGATGTGGGAAGGCTTGTGAACTATACTGCCATTGTATCGGAGTGGAGGAAGGACCGTTTAAAACGTATGACGTCATTTTTAGTATAGAACCCGTTGTAAATTGTACCATGATCAGTACTCTCGAGAATAAACGCTATTGATTGATTTTGAGACTGGTCTCTGTCTATTTATGCAAATAAGTATCTTACAAATTCTTAGAAATGGGCTGAGTGTATTGATTGAATTGGTTAATAAACATATAGGAATCAAATTCCTTTGACAATTGGTCCTTCGAGCCGGATTTCCAAACCTGCCTCTGTCGTCCAAAGATAGTACGCCGAAAACTGTGCACAGGTGGGTCTAGTCCCGTTATTTTAAGACCTGGCCTCTGAATTGAGGTTAAAGAACATGTTGGTATTACAGACTCAGACAGACAATGAAGACATTTGCCAGTTGGTTCGCACATGCTCGGAGTACACGTCCTGATAATCAGTCTGGCCCTGCAGCCTTGGGAATGTTGACCTGTCTAAAGGTCTTACTCACATCGGCTGCGGAGAGCATGATCACACAGTCGCCCGGAACAGCTGATTCTCTCATGCATGTTTCAGTGTTACTTGCCTCGAAGCGAGCAGAAAAGTTATTTAGCTCGTCTGGTAGGCTCGTGTCACTGGGCAGCTCTCGGCTGTGCTTCCATTTGTAGTCTGTAATAGTTTGCAAGCCCTGCCACATCCGACGAGCATCGGAGCCGGTGTAGTACGATTCAATCTTAGTCCTATATTGACGCTTTGCCTGTTTGATGGTTAATGGGAGATGTTGGAATTTTTTCAGTACGTAAAGCTGAAACCTGTATAAAAAGTGTGTGTCAAGGCTGGAAAGATAGTTGTTTCGTGAACCAGCTCGGCTTATATTACTTTGTAATAAAGTCTAATGGAACTCACAGGCTCCGGTATTTGAGAAATATTATTGACTGAATATTTCCATGGCAGAGGGCATAGCGGGATATTATTTATAAGCTTCCCGGGTTAGAGTCCTGCTCCTTGAAAGCTGTAGCTCTACCCCTTAGCTCAGTGCGAACGTTTCCTATAATCCATGGCTTCTGGTTGGGGTATGTGCGTACAGTCACTGTGGGGATGACATCATCAATCCACTTATTGCTGAAGCCAGTGACTGATGTGGTGCACTCCTCATTATCAACGGAAGAATCCCGGAACATATTCCAGTCTGTTTTAGCCAAACAATCCTGTAGTTTAGCATCTGCTTCATCTGACCAAGTCATTGTTGCTTCATGCTTTAATTTTTGCTTCTAAGCTAATATCAGCAAATCTGACCATAATGATGGTCAGATTTGCTAAATGGAGGGGGACGGAGAGCTTTGTATGTGTCTCTGTGGGACTAAAGGTGGTTTAGAGTTTTTTCCCTCTGGTTGCACATTTAAAATGCCGATAGAAATTTGGTAAAACTGATTTAAAGTTTCCCTGCATTAAAGTCCCCGGCCACTATGAGCACTGCCTCTGGGTGAGCGTTTTCCTTTTTGCTTATGGCGGTGTACAGCTGATTGAGTGCGGTCTTAATGCCAGTATCTTCTGTGTTAGTATGTAGACAGTATGAAAAATACAGCTGAAAACTCTGTTGGTAGATAGTGGGGTCTACAGCTTATCATGAGATAGTCTACCTCAGGTGAGCAAAACCTTGAGACTTTCTTAGATATCGTGCACCAGCTGTTGTGTTCAAATATACATAGGCCTCCATCCCTTGTCTTACCAGAGGCTGCTGTTCTATCCTGCCGATAGTGTATAACCCGCCAGCTGTATGTTATTAATGTCGTCGTTCAGCCACGAATCAGTGAAAACATAAGATATTACAGTTTTTAATGTCCCGTTGGTAGGATATACGTGCTCTTAGTTCGTCCCATTTAATTCCAGCGGCTGAACATTGGCTAACTGTACGGATGGCGAAAGCAGATTAGCCACTCGTTGCCTGATCCTCACAAGGAACCCCATTCTCCTTCCGCGACATCTGTTCCTTTCTCCTGCGAATGACAGGATGAGGGCCTGTTCGGGTGTTTGGAGTATATCCTTCCCGCCCGACTCATTAAAGAAAAATGATTTGTTCAAATCGAGGTGAGTAATCCTAGTTCTGATGTCCAGAAGCTCTTTTCGGTCATAAGAGATGGTAGCAGCAACATTATACACAAAATAAGTTACAAACAATGCAAAAAAATATATAAAAATAGCACGGTTGGTTAAGAGGCAATAAAACTGCAGCCATCCTCAAGGCGCCATCTTTCCAGTGCAGCAATAACAGTGGTGATTTTAGCATGTCATTTTTGGTGGGGCAAAACTAAATAATTGGAGAATACATGCCAGCCAAGCGACAACACAACACAAAACTAAACATTAACTGCCCTAAAACGGTGCCTTAAATAGACCAAATTGTTAGGGTGATGCACATACTAATATCTTACCACACAACGTATTTGTTAAGGTTTTCTTCCGTCAAAAGAGAGGAGGACCAAAATGCAGCGTGGTTATCTCGATACATCTTTAATAAAGATAACGAACAACACAAAACAATAAACGTAACGTGAAAAACCTAAACAGCCTTATTTTTTTTAAATAAAAAATAATTTATTATCATTCATTCTTTACAACTCATAATTTTCATACATACTCAAATAATGGTATTTTAATTTAACCAATTTAACTAAACAAAAACCCCAAACAAAACCTCAGGGGAGCATCTTCCCTCCCCGTCACCCTACAAACTACCTTTCCCTATCTCCCCGTCCCTAATCTATACCCTTACAAATCTAAATGACACCCAGCCCTAAAATGACACCCAGCCCATCTCAAAATGGACCCCGAGAATCCTCAGGGCCCCCTCACAGAGAGATAACCCCCCAGGCACATCCGTTCTACCGCGCCATCTTCCGAAAAACTTGACGGAAGACTTTGCATGGTTCAGAACCGCTCCCGACGCTCGGGTGAAATCCCCAAAGATGGCAAGGGACCTTGTCAGGCACGAGTCCTTGCACAGCAGCAAGGAAGTGTCGTCGGCGTACTGCGTCATCTTAACACGCAGCCCACCACTTCCAGGGATCAACAAGCCTTCCACCCCTGTGTCTGCCCTAATGGCAGCCCCCAGAGGCTCCATGTACAGAACGAAGAGGAGAGCCGAGAGTGGGCACCCCTGCCTGACCCCAGACGAGAGGTCAAAAACGTCACCCAAGTGACTATTTACACTAACTCGGCAACCCGCTCCGACATATAATGTACGAATTCATCCTATGAACTTCTCCCCAAATCCTAATCGACCTAACACTCTGAATAAAAAGGATCTATTCACGCGATCAAAGGCTTTCGCCTGATCTAGCGCTGCTACCATTAAAGGCAGTCCTCTATCTTCAACCCAAGCGATGGAGTCCCTGATTAACTGTAGGTTCCATCTAATAGAGCGGCCCTCTACCCCGCACGTCTGATCCTCATAGACGACGTAGGGAAGGTCTGTGCACAACCGGTCTGCTAAAACCTTTGCAAGTAGCTTGTAATCTACACACAGCATGGTCAACGGCCGCCAGTTGCCAAGGTCTGTTACTTCCCCCTTCTTATATAAAAGTGACAACACACCAACAGCCATTGATCCCCCCGGGACCCCCGTCTCAAGGATGGTCTTCAAGACTTCGAGGACCACTGGTCCAAGTATACCCCAAAACTTGAGATAAAACTCAGCCGGCAGCCCATCCATCCCAGGCACCTTCCCTTTTCCCATCCTCCTAAGAGCGCTCTCAACCTCTTCTAGTGAGATCTGGGCCTCCATCACTTCTCTAATGTCCTCCGGCAACCGCCTGGACAAGTGTTCTAAAAACACATTTCCCTGCTCGACATCTATTTCCCTTTCCTTAAATAAACCTTGAAAATGATCAGTTGTCACCCTAACCATATCCTCTGGTTCTCTAACTATACTACCATTTTCTTCCCTAACGCCATGCATTACCTTCCTACTCTGTCTGGCCCTAACCGACTTAAAGAACATAGCAGAACAAGTCTCATTGTGTTCTAGAAAGCCACTATGCGCACGCTCCTGGAAAGCTCGAGCCTTCCGCTCCTGCAACTCCCTGAGCTGCGCCTTTAGGGTTGCGGATCTCTCCCAGTCAAATGACCCGCCGAGGTTGCCTGCCTCGTACTCGAGTTCAATTAACCTTTGGATACGATCCACCTCCCTCCTCTCCTCCCTTTTTTTCCTCTTGCAATACCCTATTATAAAAGCCCTAATCCTCACCTTAACTAATTCCCACCACTCTAACACCCCCTCGCACATGGACCGGAGGCCTTCAAGCCTCCAAAAGAAACCATAAAACCCGTCAACAAAGGCCTGCTCCTCCAGCACATCCCGATCTAACTTCCAGTACCCCCTACCAAAGAGGCAGACTGGCGACCCCACCTGCAGGAGCACCCCGTCGTGATCCAAAAAGAAAACAGGCAACAGCCTCCCAGACAACTTACCCAAAGACCTGTGTACAAAAATATAGTCGAGCCTCCGCTCAACCCCCCTGGAGTTGCGCCATGTAGGGCCGGCCATTTTCGGAGTAGTGTGCAGACCACCATCAACCAGACCATGGCAAGCCATTAGCCCGGTAATGGCGCCTGCACTGCTATCCCCCCTATTCCTAAATCTGTATTAAAATCCCCCCCTATCACTAATTTCCTATTTGTGACACACAGGGCGTCAGACAGTCCACCATCTCCCTCCTGTCTGCCACCACCTGTGGCCCATACACCACCACTAATCTAAATTTACAATCCCTTATCGTGACATCCACCCCTATAACCCTCCCCTGCATTACCACAAAAGAATCCTCCACTTTTACCTCCCTGTGCCCACACAAAATCCCTACCCCGATGAGTGCACCCCCAATACCCCAAACCGACTCCCCTTGTCCCACTCCCTCTTAAACCTACTAACATCCCCTCCATCCCTCAGGTGAACCTCCTGTAAAAAACAAAAATCAAACCCCACACCCTCCAAATAACTAAAAACCGCCCTCCTCTTAACAAAATCCCTTAAACCCCTTACATGTAAACTAACAAAAGTAAAATTAGACCCCATGAAAGAATAAAATAAAAACATGTAATACACTCAAATTCTAAACCCAGACAGAAAAAAAACAAAAACAGGAGACTCACCCGATGCTCCCCTGCTCCATATCTACCGGTGAAAACACCATCTGTACTCCCGACATGCCCCCCTCTTCCTCCATCTCACCAACCCAGGATGCAAGAATAGTGTTTAGCTCCGGGGTGCCCTGCACCCTGGGTCTACCCCCACACTCCTCCCCCTCCCCAGTGCTGCAGCTGGTTTGGAAAAAAATCGGGGAGGCTGAGTCCCCAAACAAAAAACTCCCCACCTCCTCCTGTACCCAGTCCTGAGTCTTGTTAGGTGTGTCCCCACCCAACAGAAGTTGAGGGCCTGGGGAAACCAGCAGCAAACCAGAGGTTTCTCCCACCCCCATCACTCTCTTGACCATCCCCTCCCTCTCACTGTCGGCCAATCGCACCCTCCTCTTCATTCTCTTCTTTGGTGATGGCGGCAGTGGAGAGATACCACCCCCCCCCCCCGCCAGCTCCTCCACCATACCCCTCATCTCTTCCACCAGGGCACTTTCCCCCAGTCCACTTGCTCTTCCACCGTCTCCTTCTCCACCACTCCTCCCTCGCTTTCTTCTCTCTCATGCTCCTCCACTCGGTTGCCTTCTTCCGCCGCTTTTCCTGGTTCTCCTACTCCCGTGCCTTCCGTTTCCTTCTCTCTTCCATCCGCCGCTTCTTGCTCCTCCTCCTTCCTTGCGGCCTTCCCCTCTGGACCTGTACTCTGGTCATGAGGCGTGCTTCCTTCCCCTCCTCTTCTTCCCCCATCCCCCACTCCTGCTCCCCCACCAGCCGCACACCTCTGACGAGCCGGGCACCCCTGCCACAGGTGTGCTGACGAGCCACACCCATGGCACGCCTTAGGCTCGTCACAATCCTTCGCCTCGTGTTCCTCAGATCCACAAAATCTGCATTTTCTTGTGCTGCACGAGGCGAATATGTGGCCGTAGGCCATACAGAGCCTGCAAAATGGGGGCTGACGTGCATAAAACAACGTCCCCCTGTCAGCCCCCAAGGAGAACATAGCAGGAGGATGGAGGTAGCCACCATGTCCCTTTGGGTCCTCCCTGAGGAGGGCCTGGAAGCCTCTCCTCCCATTCCAAAACCCAAGGGAGTCTTTGAGATGCCTTGCTGAGGAGACATTATCCATGTATCTCCCCAGAAAGGCCCTCACCTCTTCGTCCTTAACGTATGGGTTGTAAATGTTGACAGTTACAACCCTAAAGTTGTTCTTCGCCAGGCTTGTTATTTCATAGTGGCTCATCGGCCTCTCACCTCCCACTGCTCTTGCCCTTCTCAGGATATCATCGTGTTTCTCCTCTGTATATAGTGCCACGTCGTATGCTCCCTCCAACGAGTTGCCTTGGAAACAAAACACGTCCTTCACCGTCAGCTTTAGAATCCCCATCAATATTATCCTTCCAAAAGTTTCCCATCCTAAAGGCTCCAACTCCTTTTCCTTCCATGCAAACCGAATCGTGTTGGCCAGCCCAATCCCAGGGACCGACCGTGTTGATGGATTTAGCACCATCTCCGCAAGGAGAATGGCGCATCCGGCTCACGTTCTCTTCTCTTCCAAAACAATGAAAAAAGAAAAACCAAAGTGACTGAACCTATATTGGTGCAACAAACACAGAGACAGGAACAATCAACCACGAAACACTCAAAGAATATGGCTGCCTAAATATGGTTCCCAATCAGAGACAACGATAAACACCTGCCTCTGATTGAGAACCACTCCAGGCAACCATAGACTTTCCTAGACTACTATACTACACCACAATCCCATTACCTACAAAAAAAAACAAGACAAAACACAACACATAAATACCCATGTCACACCCTGGCCTGACCAAAATAATAAAGAAAACACAAAATACTAAGACCAGGGCGTGACAGTTTGTTATATCTGGAGTACTTCTCCTGTCCTATTCGGTGTCTTGTGTGAATTTAAGTGTGCTTTCTCTAATTCTCTCTTTCTTTCTCTCTCTCGGAGGACCTGAGCCCTAGGACCATGCCTCAGGACTACCTGACATGATGACTCCTTGCTGTCCCCAGTCCACCTGGCCGTGCTGCTGCTCCAGTTTCAACTGTTCTGCCTATGATTATTATTATTCGACCATGCTGGTAATTTATGAACATTTGAACATCTTGGCCATGTTCTGTTATAATCTCTACCCGGCACAGCCAGAAGAGGACTGGCCACCCCACATAGCCTGGTTCCTCTCTAGGTTTCTTCCTAGGTTTTGGCCTTTCTAGGGAGTTTTTCCTAGCCACCGTGCTTCTATACCTGCATTGCTTGCTTTTTGGGGTTTTAGGCTGGGTTTCTGTACAGCACTTTGAGATATCAGCTGATGGAGGAAGGGCTATATAAATAAATTTGATTTGATTTGATGAGTGACAGAACACTGAGCCAATCACGGCGCAAGACTCCATATTTTCTGCTGCTTTGCCCCACCACCACACAAAGCACCGAGGCAGGCTGAAACACATGCATTTTGGAGATGCCATACTCAAGAAAACAAAAAAAGAGACCATGTTTGTATGCGGTTTTATGAACTCAATTATATATATATATTATTTTCACATTGTTTGCAAACTGATATGTGACACGTATTAATGCCAAAATAACATGTAAAACAGGCAAGCCTTATTTTTGCTAAAACTGTGTTTTAGCAAAAGAACAGGGTGGACAAAAGAACAGGGTGCTCAGAACAGGGTGGCCCCACCTGCCGGGAAAATATGGGTCGCAACTGAGCAAATAAAAAGCAATTGGGTCGGGTCTGCTGGCTAGCCTACTTGTTGCTTTGTCATAAACAACCACAATACTAAATATTGCTTACTTCAGGGAAACTGATTTTATTTACATCAGGATGACGAGACAAACGATCAGTCTTGGCACGCGAGTATGAGTCAGGTTGTTAATAACGTTTAGGAACACGGGACTAAACGTCAACCCTCTCCACTTAACTACAGAAATAGGACGACGTGCAAGTTTTCCATCTGTACCATGTCGCGTGGTTTCTAGCGGAACATCTGCTTATTAAGACGTGTTACGGTATACTCCATTTGAGATCGCCTATCCGAATGGTGAAGTCTATTTTACAGCGTCCCATCAAACGATTCGAGATGTCGGGATGGTTCTTTATTCTGTTCATCGCTGCACTCAGAGACATTGGTAAGTTTTAATAAAAAGACATTTTCAGATTGTTTTGTAAGTCTATATGAAAAAAACACACGTATTGAGATACCGTAGCTGTGCCAGTTCCAACGGGGTTTAAGTCAAAGTAATATTTCATTATTACACAGTAATAGCCTACGCAGCCTTCTGCCGTATTGTTTTAAAAAGTTTAAAGTAGCTGGGTGAAGGACGTTCTTGCAAGGCTACTGTAGCGACTTAAAGACAAAGTATAATTTACAAGTGTACAACGAAACCTTTAAAGGGGAAAATCACTATTCTGGTAAACAGCTGGATAAGTCTGGAGAAATGTAGGAGAGAGTTCGACATTTACTCTAAAAAGAAAAGTTTCCTGCCTTTGGGAGTTCTTCGAAGTGAGACTGGGGGGTTCTTAAAATAACTCCTTTTAATGGAACCTTGAATAACCTTTTCAGGTAAATTACCCCCCTATTAGTAATAATACGCATAACAATAACACAATATTTTAGTTCTCAGCGTTTATTATGATTTTTGGGCAAAGCAGAATAAAACCTGAATACCAGCAGAGCCCCAAGTCACATATGCCATCTGGCGTGTTGATATTAATGTGTTGCTCCTCTACCGAGGTAAAGTTAAGGGGTGGATGGATAGTCGACGGATATTCGCCTGTAGTTTTCCTTACGTTCACCAACAGCAGTTAGGGACCGTCAACATAGTGACAAATCTATTTTTTTCAAATGTCAATAGCTCTTTAACCATTACTCCTAAAACTTTCAAAACTGGTTGTAGCTAACCCATAGACATTGCACACAGTTTGTTAGCTAACCCATAGACATTGCACACAGTTTGTTAGCTAACCCATAGACATTGCACACAGTTTGTTAGCTAACCCATAGACATTGCACACAGTTTGTTAGCTAACCCATAGACATTGCACACAGTTTGTTAGCTAACCCATAGACATTGCACACAGTTTGTTAGCTAACCCATAGACATTGCACACAGTTTGTTAGCTAACCCATAGACATTGCACACAGTTTGTTAGCTAACCCATAGACATTGCACACAGTTTGTTAGCTAACCCATAGACATTGCACACAGTTTGTTATCGAACCCATAGACATTGCACACAGTTTGTTAGCTAACCCATAGACATTGCACACAGTTTGTTAGCTAACCCATAGACATTTGCACACAGTTTGTTAGCTAACCCATAGACATTGCACACAGTTTGTTAGCTAACCCATAGACATTGCACACAGTTTGTTAGCTAACCCATAGACATTGCACACAGTTTGTTAGCTAACCCATAGACATTGCACACTAACCCATAGACATTGCACACAGTTTGTTATCGAACCCATAACCCACAGTTTGTTAGACATAGACATTGCACACAGTTTGTTAGCTAACCCATAGACAATGCACACAGTTTGTTATCGAACCCATAGACATTGCACACAGTTTGTTATCAAACCCATAGACATTGCACACAGTTTGTTAGCTAACCCATAGACATTGCACACAGTTTGTTAGCTAACCCATAGACATTGCACACAGTTTGTTATCGAACCCATAGACATTGCACACAGTTTGTTAGCTAACCCATAGACATTGCACACAGTTTGTTAGCTAACCCATAGACATTGCACACAGTTTGTTAGCTAACCCATAGACATTGCACACAGTTTGTTAGCTAACCCATAGACATTGCACACAGTTTGTTAGCTAACCCATAGACATTGCACACAGTTTGTTAGCTAACCCATAGACATTGCACACAGTTTGTTAGCTAACCCATAGACATTGCACACAGTTTGTTAGCTTAGACATTGCACACAGTTTGTTAGCTAACCCATAGACATTGCACACAGTTTGTTAGCTAACCCATAGACATTGCACACAGTTTGTTAGCTAACCCATAGACATTGCACACAGTTTGTTAGCTAACCCATAGACATTGCACACAGTTTGTTAGCTAACCCATAGACATTGCACACAGTTTGTTAGCTAACCCATAGACATTGCACACAGTTTGTTAGCTAACCCATAGACATTGCACACAGTTTGTTAGCTAACCCATAGACATTGCACACAGTTTGTTAGCTAACCCATAGACATTGCACACAGTTTGTTAGCTAACCCATAGACATTGCACACAGTTTGTTAGCTAACCCATAGACATTGCACACAGTTTGTTAGACTACAGTTTGTTAGCTAACCCATAGACATTGCACACAGTTTGTTAGCTAACCCATAGACATTGCACACAGTTTGTTAGCAGTTTGTTACCCATAGACATTGCCAGTTTGTTATCGAACCCATAGACATTGCACACAGTTTGTTAGCTAACCCATAGACATTGCACACAGTTTGTTAGCTAACCCATTGCACACAGTTTGTTAGCTAACCCATAGACATTGCACACAGTTTGTTAGCTAACCCATAGACATTGCACACAGTTTGTTAGCTAACCCATAGACATTGCACACAGTTTGTTAGCTAACCCATAGACATTGACACACAGTTTGTTAGCTAACCCATAGACATTGCACACAGTTTGTTAGCTAACCCATAGACATTGCACACAGTTTGTTAGCTAACCCATAGACATTGCACACAGTTTGTTAGCTAACCCATAGACATTGCACACAGTTTGTTAGCTAACCCATAGACATTGCACACAGTTTGTTAGCTAACCCATAGACATTGCACACAGTTTGTTAGCTAACCCATAGACATTGCACACAGTTTGTTATCGAACCCATAGACATTGCACACAGTTTGTTAGCTAACCCATAGACATTGCACACAGTTTGTTATCGAACCCATAGACCTTGCACACAGTTTGTTGTTATCGATTTACATCTTGCACTATTTAAATGATTTATTAACATTATTGAATTTCAATAGCTCATTGGTCATATGCCCTACTGACTTCAAACAAGGTTCAGAATGTCAACTCAGTGGGCCTACAAATAAAAGCAAATGTATTTATAAAGCCCTTCTTACATCAGCTGATATCTGAAGGTGCTGTACAGAAACCCAGCCTAAAACCCCAAACAGCAAGCAATGCAGGTGTAGAAGCACGGTGGCTCGGAAAAACTCCCTAGAAAGGCCAGAACCTAGGAAGAAACCTAGAGAGGAACCAGGCTATGAGGGGTGGCCAGTCCTCTTCTGGCTGTGCCGGGTGGAGATTACAACAGATAATGGCCAAGATGTTCAAATGTTCATAGATGACCGCATGGTGAAATAATAATAATTGTTGTCGAGGGTGCAACAGGTCCGCACCTCAGGAGTAAATGTCAGTTGGCTTTTCATAGCCGATCATTCAGAGTATCTCTACCGCTCCTGCTGTCTCTAGAGAGTTGAAAACAGCAGGTCTGGGACAGGTAGCATGTCCGGTGAACAGGTCAGGGTTCCATAGCCACAGGCAGAACATTTGAAATTGGAGCAGCAGCACGGCCAGGTGGACTGGGGACAGCAAGGAGTCATCAGGCCAGGTAGTCCTGAGGCATGGTCCTAGGGTTCAGGTCCTCCAAGAGAGAGAAAGTAAGAAAGAATTATAGAGAACATAATTAAATTCACACAGGGCACCGGATAAGACAGGAGAAATACTCCAGATACAACAGACTGACCCTAGCCCCCTGACACAAACTACTGCAGCATAAATACTGGAGGCTGAGACAGGAGGGTTCAGGAGACACTGTGGCCCCATCCGATGATACCCCAGACAGGGGCAAACAGGCAGGATATTAACCCACCCACTTTGCCAAAGCACAGCCCCCACACCACTAGAGGGATATCTTCAACCACCAACTTACCATCCTTAGGCAAGGCCGAGTATAGCCCACAAAGATCTCCGCCACGGCACAACCCAAGGGGGTGCGTCAACCCAGACAGTAAGATCACGCCAGTGACTCAACCCACTCAGGTGACGCACCCCTCCTAGGGCCGGCATGGAAGAGCAGCAGTAAGCCAGTGACTCAACCCACTCAGGTGACGCACCCCTCCTAGGGCCGGCATGGAAGAGCAGCAGTAAGCCAGTGACTCAACCCACTCAGGTGACGCACCCCTCCTAGGGCCGGCATGGAAGAGCAGCAGTAAGCCAGTGACTCAACCCACTCAAGTGACGCACCCCTCCTAGGGCCGGCATGGAAGAGCAGCAGTAAGCCAGTGACTCAACCCACTCAGGTGACGCACACCCCTCCTAGGGCCGGCATGGAAGAGCAGCAGTAAGCCAGTGACTCAACCCACTCAGGTGACGCACCCCTCCTAGGGCCGGCATGGAAGAGCAGCAGTAAGCCAGTGACTCAACCCACTCAGGTGACGCACCCCTCCTAGGGCCGGCATGGAAGAGCAGCAGTAAGCCAGTGACTCAACCCACTCAGGTGACGCACCCCTCCTAGGGCCGGCATGGAAGAGCAGCAGTAAGCCAGTGACTCAGCCCCTGTAATAGGGTTAGAGGCAGAGAATCCCAGTGGAGAGAGGGGTGCCGGGCAGGCAGAGACACCAGGGGCGGTTCGTTGCTCCAGAGCCTTTCCGTTTGTTATTATAATTTAATTATGCCAATGTGCTTTCATCAATTGAAAGCCCTTAATCTATTTTATGAGAATTTGTAAGATTTCTTGTTTGCATAAAATAGACACAGACCAGTCTTTAAATAATAGGTAATAGAATTTATTCTCGGAGCGCGCTACCACTCAAACACATGCATCAGTTTATATACAGATCATGACGTCATTTCACTGCTTTAACAGAATCCCCTCCTCTCGACAGGGACGAAGTGAGGTGAAAAGTTCATTTTAACTTACTACCACACTCCCAGATAACTTTTGACCCCTCAACATTATCGATCACCACTGAACTGACAGTTTTAATTAACAGAAAACCTAGGAATGCACTCACGGCCTCATCTAAAAACCCCAGAGCTAAGTTTCAGTTGGGTCAACCATATGCTAACGACCTTATGTGTTTACACAGTCCACAACCCATTTGTTCCTGCCTAGTTGGAATGGTGTTCATTAACGTTTTATTACTCCTTGTCCTGTCACACAATCCCTTCTTATGAACTCATATTGTCAATCAATTATAAAACAAAGTATAAGTTTACAATTCTATTTAATTGTTTATTCATTTATCCATAATAAATTCAACACCGTTCACCTTCACACTCCTGGGCCAGACGACACTCAATCATAGGATCTACTGAAGAGATGAGTCTTCAATAAAGATTTAAAAGTTGAGACCGAGTCTGCGTCTCTCACATGGGTAGGTAGACCTTTCCATAGAAATGGAGCTCTATAGGAGAAAGCCCTGCCTCCAGCTGTTTGCTACACACACTTTGGTTTGTCCATTTTCATCTCACAAGATTTCTCATACATTTTTCAAAATGTAAAATTTCTGTAGCTCCTTGGTCATGTGACTTTCTGAACCTTGTTTGAAGTCAGTATGTCCACTCAGTGGGCCTACACATTGAACACCCTTTAGTTTGTCCATTTTCATCTCACAAGATTTTTTAAAAAAATAACTCCTTTTAAATTTCCTTTGTTAATATTGGACTCTTTTGATCTAAATTGCTTTTGTTTTATCGATGAGTACTGATTTGCCTCTAAAGGCACATTTAAAAGAGTTCCATACAATAAAGGGATCTGCTGTTACATATGGAAAAAGTCAGTTATAGATTCTTCTGTCCTAGTTCTAAAACAATTTCTCTTCTAGTAGGCTTTGATTAAATTTCCAATATCCTCACCCACGTTTAAATTCTGTAAGAGTAATATGTCAATTATGTGTTGATCTGACTGCATTCTGTCCCTTAGCAACACTTTTGAAACTTTTGCCGTCAGAGAGAATGGCATAAGAAAATAGTCTCTCACGTCTCAGTAAGCAAATTAAAGTTTCCGCTAGAAACCAGCTAACCTGGTAGAGATGGAAACGCTCACGCTCGTTGAATGGAGGAGACCAAGACGCAGCGCGATATGTATACATCTATTTATTAACGAAGACGAAGACTAAACAAACCAACCGTGACGCTGTCATACAACCGTGCAGACACAGGCAACTAGACATAGACAATAACCCACAAAATACCCAAAGAGGATGGCTGCCTAAATATGGTTCCCAATCAGAGACAACGATAAACAGCTGCCTCTAATTGAGAACCAATCTAGGCAACCATAGACATACATAAACACCTAGATGGTGAACAACCCCATAAAAATACAAAACCCCTAGACAGTACAAAAACACATACATCACCCTCATCACACCCTGACCTAACCAAAATAATAAAGAAAACAAAGAATACTAAGGTCAGGGCGTGACAAACACGTCGTCCTATTTCTGTAGTTAAGTAGAGAGGAGTTCAGTCACTTTTTAAACTTTTGGTGGCAGAGAGAATGGCATAAGTAAGTAGTCAAGACGACTAGCTTGATTAAGCCTCCTCCATGTATATCTCAGGTCAGGGCATTTAAGTCTCCATATATCCACTAATTCCAATATACCCATGACATTCATGATTTCCTTAAGTGACTGAGGGTGATAGTTTGTAGTGTGATTTCCTTTCCGGTCCATAGAGGTATTTAAGACCGTATTATAATCTCCCACCATAATAATAGCGTCTAGTGTTGCTTGTAGAGTTGATACATTCTTAGATATATTTTCAAAGAAGCTTGGATCATCATTATTTGGAACGTATAGGTTAATGAGCCATATTTGTTTATTGTCCAATAACATATTTAAAATAATCCATCTACCTTGAAGATCTGTTTGGACAATTTGCAAATTTGGATCAAAATTACTGTTAATTAAAACCATCACCCCTTTTGAATTTCACCAGTCTCACCATTACATTATTGCAAACAATTATTATATTAGCAAACAATTACTGTGAATCATTCTATATTGACCCTAACATATTTTACTCCTTTGCAACAGTTGTGTGATACACACATACACCCACACACACTCAACCCCCACACAACCATAAACTCTCCCATTCTCAACAGTTACACCATCCCAGAGCCCAACTCAAGAAAGGTCCTGCTTTACAAATGCATATACAGTTGCAGCTGTATGAGAAGGCCTGTAAAGACGCAAAAAAGTGGGCAGAAATGGGGAGATTTTATGAACCGTTGTCACGTCCTAGATGATGGAGGTCAAACTATTTCCCAGAAACACCCACAACACGGTCCGCCATATTGACCATATTCCCAAACAAACTAAGGCAAGCCTTTGATACTGGGAAGGGAGGAGTGTGTTTTCTGTTTGTCATATTGACTCTATTTGATTGTTTTGATGAAAAACACAAACCATGAGGAAGCACCAGCAGTCGGTAATGCGTTGCTTACTGGTTAAGTGTGGTGCATTGGGACAGAAACCTGTTGGTGAAAAATCATTGCATCTAAAAAGGATTTTATACAGTATAGATATAAATATAATTGTTGAAAATCTTATTTCCATTTAGCTGATGATTGTCTGCATCCGGCTCTGATGTCTCATCTCTGATCTCTGTGTAATGAAACAGGCAGGGAAGAGGTAGCTTGTCCGTGATGGTCGGCGAACCCTCAAACTTCCGGCCTGTACCCCTGCGAAGCATAGATTGTGCCACAAATTCCATTTGTGGGAGTAATCATTCGTTTTGAGTAAAAATTAGGATTGGTGAGTGTGTACAAATGTTTTTACAGTACAAGGGAAGGGTGATGTGAAAATATTTTGGCTGAAAATGAGTAGATGTATTTGACCTCCAGTTGGACCAGCTCCAGTACTGTACTGTCCAAAACCACTCTTCCATTCATAGACAAAGCAATGGAAGCAATGATTAATTTTAAAAAAAAACTATAACTAACTAACTAGTGTTTATTTACTATTAAAAGTAAAACTGTTGGACTGTTTGATGTCATACACTAAGACAGTTGAGCACATGAGGCTTTTAATAATATATTATTCAAGAATCAATGATGATATATCATTCATTTAAAAATACAGGAATTGGATATAGAAATCTCAGATTTCCCCTTTAAGCCTCTTTGCATAAGGAACTTCAGGGCAAACTAACGTATTGTATCTTCCTACACTGACCGTGGATTAGAGCTGGTAGGCAGGTTGTTAACTGAGTGAAATTGAAGATGTGTGCATTTATGGACATGAATTATGTGCGTTGTGGAGCCTACGGCTTATGGAAACCGAGTACTGATGGGAAATCCAGTGCCTCTGCTTTACAAACCATCACACACTACCACATCTCTCCCCTTTGTTATAAGTTAATATCTTACTAACCTTTTTGTCCCTACCATGACACACACACACACACACCCAGACACACACACACACACACACACACACACACACACACACACACACACACACACACACACACACACACACAGACACACACACACACACACACACACACACACACACACACACACACACACACACACACACACACACAACACACACACACACACACACACACACACACAGACACACACACACACACACACACCACACACACACACACACACACACACACACACACACACACACACACACACACACACACACACACACACACACACACACACACACACCACACCCACACACACCCACCCCACACCCAGACACACACCCACTCACACACACACCCACCCAGACACACACCTACCCACACACCCACCCACACACACACCCACCCACCCAGACACACCCACCCACCCACACACCCACCCACCCACCCAGACACACAAACTCAAGTCTCTCCTTTGTTCCCTCAGATGCCTTCGAAGTGCAGGCGCCCCAGCCCAGAGTGGTAGCCGTCTATAACCAACCGGCTGTTTTGGGCTGTGTGTTCCCCCCTAGCCTTGACCTTGGTTCCCCCCTGGAAGAGGATCTCGTGGTGACATGGCAGAGGGTAGAAGATTCGCGGGTGGTCCACAGTTTCTACTACGGAACAGACCAACTGGCGCGCCAGAGCGGGGAGTATCACAACCGCACTGGACTGTTCCATTCCCAGCTCCCTGGGGGAAACGCATCCCTCAGGTTGGAGAGTGTAGGTCCAGGGGATCAGGGAAGATATCTCTGTTCGGTTAATAACATGAAGGGGACAGGAAAGGCTGAGGTCCAGCTCAAATACGCAGGTAGGTTCTCTTTTCTTCTCCCTTCTCTATTCCTCCTACTTCTCCTGATGTATTTTGTTCAATTATCTTTCCTCATTTAGGTGTCACCCATCTTCCCCATTATCCCCTGGGTATTTATACTGTATCTGTGTTCTCTGTTTGTGTGTTGCCAGTTCATCTTGTCTTGTCAGGTCTTACCAGCGTGTTTTCCCATCTCCCTGCTTTCTCATTTCTGTTTCATAGTTTCCCCGGTTCTGACCATTCTGCCTGCTCTGACCCCGAGCCTTCCTGGCATTCTGTACCTGCCTGACTCTGACCTGTTTCTGAACCTCTGCCTGCCCTTTGACCTGTCTTTTGCCTGCCCCCTGTTTGGGTCAATAAACATCTGTCTGCATCTGTCCCTTATCCTGAGTTCTTGTAGTATGAACTGGCCATGACTGACCCAGCAGACTCAGACCAGCTCCACAATTTTTTTATTTTTTATTTTTTTATTTCACCTTTATTTAACCAGGTAGGCAAGTTGAGAACAAGTTCTCATTTACAACTGCGACCTGACCAAGATAAAGCAAAGCAATGCGACACATACAACAACACAGAGTTACACATGGAGTGAAACAAACATACAGTCAATAATACAGTATAAACAAGTCTATATACGATGTGAGCAAATGAGGTGAGATAAGGCAGGTAAAGGCAAAAAAAAGGCCATGGTGGCGAAGTAAATACAATATAGCAAGTAAAATACTGGAATGGTAGATTTGCAGTGGAGGAATGTGCAATGTAGAGATAATGGGGTGCAAAGGAGCAAAATAAATAAATACAGTAGGGGGAGAGGTAGTTGTTTGGGCTAAATTATAGATGGGCTGTGTACAGGTGCAGTAATCTGTGAGCTGCTCTGGCAGCTGGTGCTTAAAGCTAGTGAGGGGGATAAGTGTTTCCAGTTTCAGAGATTTTTGTAGTTTGTTCCAGTCATTGGCAGCAGAGAACTGGAAGGAGAGGCGGCCAAAGAAAGAATTGGTTTTGGGGGTGACTAGAGAGATATACCTGCTGGAGCTTGTGCTACAGGTGGGTGCTGCTATGGTGACCAGCAAGCTGAGATAAGGGGGGACTTTACCTAGCAGGGTCTTGTAGATGACCTGGAGCCAGTGGGTTTGGCGACGAGTGTGAAGCGAGGGCCAGCCAACGAGAGCATACAGGTCGCAGTGGTGGGTAGTATATGGGGCTTTAGTGACCGAACGGATGTCACTGTGATAGACTGCATACAATTTATTGAGTAGGGTATTGGAGGCTATTTTGTAAATGACATCATCAAGGATCGTAGGATGGTCAGTTTTACAAGGGTATGTTTGGCAGCATGAGTAAAGGATGCTTTGTTGCAAAATAGAAAGCCAATTCTAGCTTTAACTGGATTGGAAATGTTTGATGTGAGTCTGGAAGGAGAGTTTACAGTCCAACCAGACACCTCGTTATTTGTAGTTGTCCACATATTCTAAGTCAGAACCGTCCAGAGTTGTGATGTTGGACAGGCGGGCAGGTGCAGGCAGTGATCGGTTGAAGAGCATGCATTTAGTTTTACTTGTATTTAAGAGCAATTGGAGGCCATGGAAACAATGCTGTCTCCAAGCAAGGAGCCACCATTGGAAGACACAAGGAGTTATTGCAATGTCTTATGAAGGGACTCCATACCCTGGCAGAATGCCGTGACCAGGCGTTCGACGCATTGCTGGAGCGCAGATTCCCTACTGGGCAGCGGGTCACACCAGTAATCTCCCAGCCTACCCCATTGTCCTGAGAACCCCGCTTACCTCCTCCAGAGCGCTATGCTGGAGATTCTGAAACCTGCCGGGCTTTTCTCTCCCAGTGCTCCCTCATTTTTGAGCTGCAGCCTTCTTGGTTCCCCACTGACCGCTCGAGGATAGCGTACATCATAACGCTGATGACTGGGAGGGCACTCGCCTGGGCTACGGTGGTG
>NC_056459.1:34301665-34306665 GCF_018296145.1 Oncorhynchus tshawytscha
GCACACACAGTCACTGTGGTGGTTCATTTCTTTACTATCAAATGAGGAGAGACAAACTTATCACACAAGTCAGAGTTATAGTTAAACTAAATCTTTATTCTCTTAAGGGAGCAGGTCGACACAACACACATATATAAAGTGTTCTACGAAAATTATGGCTGGTCGACAAATCACCCCCAGATAATTCGTTGAGAGCCCTGAGACAAAAAGTACAAAGGTATTTTATAGCCAAGAAACACCCCTTTCAACCTACATGACGAACAACAGATGTACAGAATGGGTCACAAGGTTAAGATTTGTATGAAAGATACCTATAATTCACAGTAGACAGTATCTGCTGTAAATACAGTTGTCATTGTGTAGAGACCAGAGACCAGAGTCTGTCACTTTCTGACCTTAGTTCCTTTGTTTTGTCTTTGTTTTAGTATGGTCAGGGCGTGAGTTGGGGTGGGCAGTCTATGTTTGTTTTAGTATGGTCAGGGCGTGAGTTGGGGTGGGCAGTCTATGTTTGTTTTAGTATGGTCAGGGCGTGAGTTGGGGTGGGCAGTCTATGTTTGTTTTAGTATGGTCAGGGCGTGAGTTGGGGTGGGCAGTCTATGTTTGTTTTAGTATGGTCAGGGCGTGAGTTGGGGTGGGCAGTCTATGTTTGTTTTAGTATGGTCAGGGCGTGAGTTGGGGTGGGCAGTCTATGTTTGTTTTAGTATGGTCAGGGCGTGAGTTGGAGTGGGCAGTCTATGTTTGTTTTAGTATGGTCAGGGCCTGAGTTGGAGTGGGCAGTCTATGTTTGTTTTAGTATGGTCAGGGCGTGAGTTGGGGTGGGCAGTCTATGTTTGTTTTAGTATGGTCAGGGCGTGAGTTGGGGTGGGCAGTCTATGTTTGTTTTAGTATGGTCAGGGCGTGAGTTGGGGTGGGCAGTCTATGTTTGTTTTAGTATGGTCAGGGCGTGAGTTGGGGTGGGCAGTCTATGTTTGTTTTAGTATGGTCAGGGCGTGAGTTGGGGTGGGCAGTCTATGTTTGTTTTAGTATGGTCAGGGCGTGAGTTGGGGTGGGCAGTCTATGTTTGTTTTAGTATGGTCAGGGCGTGAGTTGGGGTGGGCAGTCTATGTTTGTTTTAGTATGGTCAGGGCGTGAGTTGGGGTGGGCAGTCTATGTTTGTTTTAGTATGGTCAGGGCGTGAGTTGGGGTGGGCAGTCTATGTTTGTTTTAGTATGGTCAGGGCGTGAGTTGGAGTGGGCAGTCTATGTTTGTTTTAGTATGGTCAGGGCGTGAGTTGGGGTGGGCAGTCTATGTTTGTTTTAGTATGGTCAGGGCGTGAGTTGGAGTGGGCAGTCTATGTTTGTTTTAGTATGGTCAGGGCGTGAGTTGGGGTGGGCAGTCTATGTTTGTTTTAGTATGGTCAGGGCGTGAGTTGGGGTGGGCAGTCTATGTTTGTTTTAGTATGGTCAGGGCGTGAGTTGGGGTGGGCAGTCTATGTTTGTTTTAGTATGGTCAGGGCGTGAGTTGGAGTGGGCAGTCTATGTTTGTTTTAGTATGGTCAGGGCGTGAGTTGGGGTGGGCAGTCTATGTTTGTTTTAGTATGGTCAGGGCGTGAGTTGGAGTGGGCAGTCTATGTTTGTTTTAGTATGGTCAGGGCGTGAGTTGGGGTGGGCAGTCTATGTTTGTTTTAGTATGGTCAGGGCGTGAGTTGGAGTGGGCAGTCTATGTTTGTTTTAGTATGGTCAGGGCCTGAGTTGGGGTGGGCAGTCTATGTTTGTTTTAGTATGGTCAGGGCGTGAGTTGGGGTGGGCAGTCTATGTTTGTTTTAGTATGGTCAGGGCGTGAGTTGGGGTGGGCAGTCTATGTTTGTTTTAGTATGGTCAGGGCGTGAGTTGGGGTGGGCAGTCTATGTTTGTTTTAGTATGGTCAGGGCGTGAGTTGGAGTGGGCAGTCTATGTTTGTTTTAGTATGGTCAGGGCGTGAGTTGGGGTGGGCAGTCTATGTTTGTTTTAGTATGGTCAGGGCGTGAGTTGGGGTGGGCAGTCTATGTTTGTTTTAGTATGGTCAGGGCGTGAGTTGGAGTGGGCAGTCTATGTTTGTTTTAGTATGGTCAGGGCGTGAGTTGGAGTGGGCAGTCTATGTTTGTTTTAGTATGGTCAGGGCGTGAGTTGGAGTGGGCAGTCTATGTTTGTTTTAGTATGGTCAGGGCGTGAGTTGGAGTGGGCAGTCTATGTTTGTTTTAGTATGGTCAGGGCGTGAGTTGGAGTGGGCAGTCTATGTTTGTTTTAGTATGGTCAGGGCGTGAGTTGGGGTGGGCAGTCTATGTTTGTTTTAGTATGGTCAGGGCGTGAGTTGGGGTGGGCAGTCTATGTTTGTTTTAGTATGGTCAGGGCGTGAGTTGGGGTGGGCAGTCTATGTTTGTTTTAGTATGGTCAGGGCGTGAGTTGGGGTGGGCAGTCTATGTTTGTTTTAGTATGGTCAGGGCGTGAGTTGGGGTGGGCAGTCTATGTTTGTTTTAGTATGGTCAGGGCGTGAGTTGGGGTGGGCAGTCTATGTTTGTTTTAGTATGGTCAGGGCGTGAGTTGGGGTGGGCAGTCTATGTTTGTTTTAGTATGGTCAGGGCGTGAGTTGGGGTGGGCAGTCTATGTTTGTTTTAGTATGGTCAGGGCGTGAGTTGGGGTGGGCAGTCTATGTTTGTTTTTCTATGATTTGGGGATTTGTATGTTTCGGGCTAGTATGGTTCTCAATCAGAGGCAGGTGTCATTAGTTGTCTCTGATTGAGAATCATACTTAGGTAGCCTGGGTTTCACTGTTTGTTTGTGGGTGATTGTCTATGTTGATTGCTTGTGTCAGCACAGTTCTCATTAGCTTCACGGTCGTTATTTGTTTATTGTTTTGTATAGTGTGTTTCAGTGTTCAGTGTTTTCTTTAATTAAAAATTCATGATGAACACATACGAGTCCGCATTTTAGTCCTCCGATCCTTCTCGCCTCTCCTCTTCAGATGAAGAGGAGGACGACCGTGACAGGTACATCTCTCCCTGGTACGGTACAGAACAGAAACATTAACTCATGTTCTCTGGAATGCTCTTTAGGTTTTTATCACCCAAAAGATAAATACATCTCCTGTCAGTGTTAAATCTCCCAGAGGCCCATCCTCAGTAGAACACACACAGATGAGTGTTCTAACAACCCCTTGTTCTGTTACATAAAGCAACCATTTGATGCTATAATAGCATTATAACATAATCTTGTAATTTCCACCATAGCACACACACACGCACGCACACACACACACACACACACAGAAAATTCTAACATTGAGAGTGTTAAGTTTAACACTGGTCCAGTGTCTATGCAGGTCCACACTTTTCAGTGTTAAATTAACATACTGCTTAGTGTTAAATTCCCTTAGGTAAGGGGTAATTATTCCTTAAGGTAAACCCAGGGCCCAGTTGCATAAAACATCATCCCTTAAGGAATACTTGTCCCTTACATAAGGGAATCTATCTTAAATAATAATGTACCCTTACCTAAGGGAATCTATCTTAAATAATAATGTACCCTTACCTAAGGGAATCTATCTTAAATAATAATGTACCCTTACCTAAGGGAATCTATCTTAAATAATAATGTACCCTTACCTAAGGGAATCTATCTTAAATAATAATGTACCCTTACCTAAGGGAATCTATCTTAAATAATAATGTACCCTTACCTAAGGGAATCTATCTTAAATAATAATGTACCCTTACCTAAGGGAGTTGTTTAAGGGCGCTGCGTAGAGCCCCTCAAATATTTCCTTAGGCCAGGGCATCATTTAAGTTTTTTTTACAGTAGTTTGAAGGCATATAGAGCCGAAAGGCTATCTGGTTACCATGGAGAGGACCAGATTCACTGCCGGAATGTTCCATCACAGAGAACACATTTGTTTTGTGATCGCCAAATATAACTTTTACATTCATGCCAAGAGAAACAAATTGACTCAGAACATAATAAGACATGTTTACTTTACCAACTTTGTTTTCCTCAACTTGTTTTTTTCAATTACTGTAATTTACAGAGTAGCTAGCTAGTTAGACAGCTAGCTTTGGAGCCATGGATTGTGCAGCTTTCGTTGTTTAGCTACCTAGCTTGCTGGTGAATGTTTTCGTTTTGAAACCAGGTACAGAGGAAAGAAACATTCATCTCCACAAATGCTGTTTAGAATGTTAAACAGTACATACTAAATGAAGACTATCAAGAACCTCATGGGCACACTTAGGTTTTTCACAGTCCTAGTCCTCGGTATCTGTGATTACTGTGGGATATTTGGAAGAAGATGTCAACACATTTCTTGATAATTAGATGGGTCAATAAGGTTAAACTGGCCCATAGAGTTGGGGACTGACAGATGAATGGTTACTTTGTCCCCCTGTCTCCCCCGTCATGTAATGCCTGCCTGTTCTCTATTCCACTCCTCTCTCTCTCTCTCTCTCTCTATGTCTATACACAGAGCCTCACCTCACCTGGAGTTGGGGACTGACAGATGAATGGTTACTTTGTCCCCTGTCTCCCCCTTCATGTAATGCCTGTTTGTTCTCTCTATCCCTCTCTCTCTCTCTCTATCCTCTCTTCTCTCTCTCTCTCTCTCTCTATCCCACTCTCTCTCTCTCTCTCTATCCTACTCTCTCTCTCTCTCTCTCTCTCTCTCTATCCTACTCTTCTCTCTCTCTCTCTCTCTCTCTCTATCCCACTCCTCTCTCTCTCTCTCTATCCTACTCTTCTCTCTCTCTCTCTCTCTCTCTCTCTCTATCCTACTCTTCTCTCTCTCTCTCTCTCTCTCTCTATCCCCTCTCTCTCTCTCTCTCTATCCTCTCTTCTCTCTCTCTCTCTCTCTCTCTCTCTCTCTCTCTCTCTCTCTATCCCACTCCTCTCTCTCTCTCTCTAGCATTCTACACAGAGCCTCACCTCACAGTCCAGGCCCGGCACTCTTACACGACCTTCCTCTATGAGACTGAAGGTTACCCAGAACCAGAGGTCCGC
>NC_056459.1:34314165-34334165 GCF_018296145.1 Oncorhynchus tshawytscha
GAGTCTCTAAGAGTGATTACAGCTGTGAGTCTTTCTGGGTGAGTCTCTAAGAGTGATTACAGCTGTGAGTCTTTCTGGGTGAGTCTCTAAGAGTGATTACAGCTGTGAGTCTTTCTGGGTGAGTCTCTAAGAGTGATTACAGCTGTGAGTGTTTCTGGGTGAGTCTCTAAGAGTGATTACAGCTGTGAGTCTTTCTGGGTGAGTCTCTAAGAGTGATTACAGCTGTGAGTCTTTCTGGGTGAGTCTCTAAGAGTGATTACAGCTGTGAGTCTTTCTGGGTGAGTCTCTAAGAGTGATTACAGCTGTGAGTGTTTCTGGGTGAGTCTCTAAGAGTGATTACAGCTGTGAGTGTTTCTGGGTGAGTCTCTAAGAGTGATTACAGCTGTGAGTCTTTCTGGGTGAGTCTCTAAGAGTGATTACAGCTGTGAGTGTTTCTGGGTGAGTCTCTAAGAGTGATTACAGCTGTGAGTCTTTCTGGGTGAGTCTCTAAGAGTGATTACAGCTGTGAGTCTTTCTGGGTGAGTCTCTAAGAATGATTACAGCTGTGAGTGTTTCTGGGTGAGTCTCTAAGAGTGATTACAGCTGTGAGTCTTTCTGGGTGAGTCTCTAAGAGTGATTACAGCTGTGAGTGTTTCTGGGTGAGTCTCTAAGAGTGATTACAGCTGTGAGTGTTTCTGGGTGAGTCTCTAAGAGTGATTACAGCTGTGAGTGTTTCTGGGTGAGTCTCTAAGAGTGATTACAGCTGTGAGTCTTTCTGGGTGAGTCTCTAAGAGTGATTACAGCTGTGAGTGTTTCTGGGTGAGTCTCTAAGAGTGATTACAGCTGTGAGTCTTTCTGGGTGAGTCTCTAAGAGTGATTACAGCTGTGAGTCTTTCTGGGTGAGTCTCTAAGAATGATTACAGCTGTGAGTGTTTCTGGGTGAGTCTCTAAGAGTGATTACAGCTGTGAGTCTTTCTGGGTGAGTCTCTAAGAGTGATTACAGCTGTGAGTGTTTCTGGGTGAGTCTCTAAGAGTGATTACAGCTGTGAGTCTTTCTGGGTGAGTCTCTAAGAGTGATTACAGCTGTGAGTCTTTCTGGGTGAGTCTCTAAGAATGATTACAGCTGTGAGTGTTTCTGGGTGAGTCTCTAAGAGTGATTACAGCTGTGAGTCTTTCTGGGTGAGTCTCTAAGAGTGATTACAGCTGTGAGTCTTTCTGGGTGAGTCTCTAAGAGTGATTACAGCTGTGAGTTTTTCTGGGTGAGTCTCTAAGAGTGATTACAGCTGTGAGTGTTTCTGGGTGAGTCTCTAAGAGTGATTACAGCTGTGAGTGTTTCTGGGTGAGTCTCTAAGAGTGATTACAGCTGTGAGTGTTTCTGGGTGAGTCTCTAAGAGTGATTACAGCTGTGAGTGTTTCTGGGTGAGTCTCTAAGAGTGATTACAGCTGTGAGTCTTTCTGGGTGAGTCTCTAAGAGTGATTACAGCTGTGAGTCTCTAAGAGTAATTACAGCTGTGACTGTTTCTGGGTGAGCCTTCCTGCCGTCCTCTACCTTGACCTCGACTCTGGATTATCAACCCCTGCCTGCCTTGACCTGTCATTTGCCTTGACCTGTCGTTACAATAAACATTGTTACTTCACACAGTCTGCACTTGGGTCTTACCTTGATTCCTGATAGAAACAGTTTTTTTTAGGATTTAGCCTTTGGTTAGCTCTATTCCGTGTTTTTTTTTAAATCATTAACTCACTAGTCCTTGGTGATGACAAGCATACCCATAACATGATGCAGCCACCACCATGCTTGAAAATAATTTGTGGTACTCAGTGATGTGTTGTTTGCCCCAAACATAATGCTTTGTATTCAGGACATAAATGTCATTTCTTTGCAAATTTTTCCGCAGTTTTACTTCAGTGCATTATTGCAAACAGGATGCATGTTTTAGAATATTTTAATGTACAGGCGTTCTTCTTTTCATTGTGTCAATTAGGTTAGTATTGTGGCATAACCACAGTGTTGTTGATCCATCCTCGGTTTTCTCCTATCACAGCTGTTCTGTTCTAGTTCCAATGCTTACCTATATTACTTACCTTGAATTTGGCTCCCCTAGTGTTGATCTGGAGTATTTTCCTTTAGCTAGAAAATGACCCGTCACATGACCTGTTAGGAGGAAGTTGTTCATTGTTGCCTCATGTAGAGCTCAGAGTGCTCTTTTTTAGTTGTCTGCTTACAATCTTCACCCATCCTTTATGTTGTATACCTTAGGAAGCTTTGTCACTGAGTATTTTCATTCCTTTTTCATATATATTTCGTTTCAGAGCATTATTTGTGGAATAGATGTAGAGCACTAGCTTAATTGCTACAGTTTGTTAGCTTAGCTTTTGCTAGTTGTCAGAGTTAGCAAAATATCAGGTTACGTTCATATCTAGTATGTATTTTAGGACAGATTACATTGTCTGAGGCAGACATTATTGTCTTTGTGTTTCAGTTTCACGCTCTTTCAACTCATATCTTGGGAACATGGAGATCATGCTTTGAGGGTTGTTGATGTGAAGGTGTTTATCTTGCTGTCAAAATAGGCACAGTAACGCATACGGAGGACAGTATAACAGCCATTCAACTCTGTAACTGTTTTAAAGTCACCATTGAAATAAAAGATCCCAGAAATGTTCCATACACACAAGGGAGGCTGGTCTCAAACGATCCCGCAGGTGGTCGGCAAACCCTCAACCTTTTGGTCCGTACCCTTGAGTGGCATCGACTGTGTGACAAAATCATGCTGAAGTGGCAAATATCTTCTTTATATCGATATCCTCGTTTATAAACATAGGGTCACTACAGTTTGTTACTTGTTTGTGTGTTTTTATCCACAGAAGATGGTTGAATGGAAACACCATAGTGGGAAATTGTCACATCTATTTTCTATGCAAACTTTCTAAATGTAGATTTAAAAAAACACTGGACAAGTTAATTGAAACATAACTACTGTCACCCTTTGGCCAAGAGTGAATTTTCTATTGTGCTAATGGTTAAGATGCCTGGTTCCCCCAGTGGGAGACTTGGGTTCTGTCACGGTCATCATAAAGAGGAGACCAAGGCGCAGCGTGGTAAGCGTACATTCTTCTTTAATTAACAAAATAACACTGAACAAACTATCAAAACAACAAAACGAATCGTGAAGCTAATATGCGTAGTGCAGACAGGCAACTAAACATAGACCAAGAACCCACAAAATACCCAAGGAATATGGCTACCTAAATATGGTTCCCAATCAGAGACAACGATAAACAGCTGCCTCTGATTGAGAACCAATCTAGGCAACCATAGACATAAACACCTAAACTAGAAAAAAAAACCTAGACATACAAAACCCCCTAGACAATACAAAAACTAAAAACAAACCCCCCTCGTCACACCCTGACCTAACCAAAATAATAAAGAAAACAAAGAATACTAAGGTCAGGGGGTGACACTAACTGACAGGTTCAGACCCCACCCTGCGACATTAAGTCAAGCTGAGTCCATATTCCCATGCCAACTTGTCTGAAAAATATTTACTCCATATCTGACAAACATGGAATTAGCTAAGCCTTTAATTTGGGCTGAGTAGTGTTTACAGCACAGAAACCACAAACACCTTTCCATTGGAACATAGCCAGTGTATTTTCTCTCAACCACAAACCTATTATTAGAAAGAAGAGCCTAAATCTCCAGATGTTGCGTGTCAGTCTGTCTCGGAGCCGGAATAATGAAAACAGAAAGACAGATTTCCATTCTTTACAGTTGCCACTATGCATTGGGGGCTGGTAGTGTTCTCCTGGCATCTGCCAAACCTAGATTTGTCCGTCGGACTGCCAGATGGTGGAGTATGATTCATCACTCCAGAGCAGGTATTCCCAAACTGGGGTAAGGGGTACAGCTGTCGGGAGCCATATAAAAATGTGATTCACATTGAAAAAAATATTTGGGAAAGAAATAATAAGAATCTTCACAATTCAAGTAACAGATACCATTAATGAGAAAGGGCTAGAAGAGTCTTATATGTTGAGCTACCAAGTGGCTAGGACAGGCAAGCCCCATACTATTGTGGAGGACTGTCTAGGACAGGCAAGCCCCATACTATTGTGGAGGAGTGGCTGGGACAAGCAAGACCCATACTATTGTGGAGGAGTGGCTGGGACAAGCAAGCCCCATACTATTGTGGAGGAGTGGCTAGGACAGGCAAGCCCCATACTATTGTGGAGGAGTGGCTGGGACAAGCAAGCCCCATACTATTGTGGAGGAGTGGCTGGGACAGGCAAGCCCCATACTATTGTGGAGGAGTGGCTGGGACAAGCAAGCCCCATACTATTGTGGAGGAGTGGCTGGGACAAGCAAGCCCCATACTATTGTGGAGGAGTGGCTAGGACAGGCAAGCCCCATACTATTGTGGAGAACTTCATTCTTCCTGCTACCGCAGATATGGCTGGGACAATGCTGGGGGGAAAAGCCAAAAAAACTATACAGAAAATGCCTTCATCAAACAACACTGCTTCACGACGCATCAGTGACATGTCAGGAGATGTTTTGAAACAATTACTGCTTCGCAAACAAGCCAGTGAATTCTATGCATCACAGCTGGATGAGTCAACAGACGTGGTGGGCCTGGCACAGCTCCTGGTATATGTCTGTTACAGCTGGATGAGTCAACAGAGGTGGCCTGGCACAGCTCCTGGTATATGTCTGTTACAGCTGGATGAGTCAACAGAGGTGGCCTGGCACAGCTCCTGGTATATGTCTGTTATAGCTGGATGCGTCAACAGACATGGCAGGCCTGGCACAGCTCCTGGTATATGTCTGTTATAGCTGGATGAGTCAACAGGCCTGACACAGCTCCTGGTATATGTCTGTTACAGCTGGATGAGTCAACAGACATGGCACAGCTCCTGGTATATGTCTGTTACAGCTGGATGAGTCAACAGACATGGCGGGCCTGGCACAGCTCCTGGTATATGTCTGTTACAGCTGGATGAGTCAACTGGCCTGGCACAGCTCCTGGTATATGTATATTACAGCTGGATGAGTCAACAGACATGGCGGGCCTGGCACAGCTCCTGGTATATGTCTGTTACAGCTGGATGAGTCCACAGACGTGGCCTGGCACAGCTCCTGGTATATGTCTGTTACAGCTGGATGAGTCAACAGACATGGCAGGCCTGGCACAGCTCCTGGTATATGTCTGTTACAGCTGGATGAGTCAACAGGCCTGGCACAGCTCCTGGTATATGTCTGTTACAGCTGGATGAGTCAACAGGCCTGGCACAGCTCCTGGTATATGTCTGTTACAGCTGGATGAGTCAACAGACATGGCGGGCCTGGCACAGCTCCTGGTATATGTCTGTTACAGCTGGATGAGTCAACAGACATGGCAGGCCTGGCACAGCTCCTGGTATATGTCTGTTATAGCTGGATGAGTCAACAGGCCTGGCACAGCTCCTGGTATATGTATATTACAGCTGGATGAGTCAACAGACATGGCGGGCCTGGCACAGCTCCTGGTATATGTCTGTTACAGCTGGATGAGTCCACAGACGTGGCCTGGCACAGCTCCTGGTATATGTCTGTTACAGCTGGATGAGTCAACAGGCCTGGCACAGCTCCTGGTATATGTCTGTTACAGCTGGATGAGTCAACAGACATGGCAGGCCTGGCACAGCTCCTGGTATATGTCTGTTACAGCTGGATGAGTCAACAGGCCTGGCACAGCTCCTGGTATATGTCTGTTACAGCTGGATGAGTCAACAGGCCTGGCACAGCTCCTGGTATATGTCTGTTACAGCTGGATGAGTCAACAGGCCTGGCACAGCTCCTGGTATATGTCTGTTACAGCTGGATGAGTCAACAGGCCTGGCACAGCTCCTGGTATATGTCTGTTACAGCTGGATGAGTCAACAGGCCTGGCACAGCTCCTGGTATATGTCCGTTATGTTCATGGGGGGTCAGTTAAGGAAGATCCTCTTCAGCAAACCACTGGAAACTCTTATTTTTAATAATTTTTTTTAGATATATTGACTTTCAATCAAAAGATGAGAGGCTAATTTTTAAGTGCTGGACAGCTTTGTGACATCAAATGGACTTTGGTGGTCAAGATGTGTTGGTATCTGTACTGATGGTGCAAAAGCCATGACAGGGAGACATAGTGGAGTGGTAACGCGCGTGCAAGCAGATGCTCCCGATGCCACTTCGGTACGCTGCAGCATCCACCGAGAGGTTCTTGGGTCCACTGCAGCATCCACCAAGAGGCTCTTGGGTCCACTGCAGCATCCACCAAGAGGCTCTTGGGTCCACTGCAGCATCCACCGAGAGGCTCTTGGGTCCACTGCAGCATCCACCGAGAGGCTCTTGGGTCCACTGCAGCATCCACCGAGAGGCTCTTGGGTCCACTGCAGCACCCACCGAGAGGCTCTTGGGTCCACTGCAGCACCCACCGAGAGACTCTTGGGTCCACTGCAGCATCCACCGAGAGGCTCTTGGGTCCACTGCAGAATCCACCGAGAGGCTCTTGGGTCCACTGCAGCATCCACCGAGAGCAGAATCCACCGAGAGGCTCTGGGGTCCACTGCAGCATCCACCGAGAGGTTCTGGGGCTCATTGGGTCCACTGCAGCATCCACCGAGAGGCTCTTGGGTCCACTGCAGCATCCACCGAGAGGCTCTTGGGTCCACTGCAGCATCCACCGAGAGGCTCTTGGGTCCACTGCAGCATCCACCGAGAGGTTCTTGGGTCCACTGCAGCATCCACCGAAAGGCTCTTGCTGCCAAGGGAATGCCTGACAGCTGGAAAGAGGTTTTGGACACTACAGTGAAAATGGTTAACTTTGTGTTAAAGCAAGACCGCAAAACTCGTGTATTTTCTGCATTATGCAATGATATGGGCAGCGACCATGTAACGCTTTTACAACATACAGAAGTGCGCTGGTTATCAAGGGACAAAGTATTGACACGCTTTATTTTAAATTGAGAGATCAGCTTAAAGTTCTTCACTGACTATAATTTTCACTTGTCTGACCACTTGCATGATGACGAGTTTCTCACACAACTTGCCTATCTGGGTGATGTTTTTTCTCGCCTGAATGATCTGAATCCTCTGTGGAGATGGGAGAATCTTCCAGAAGGACAACCATCTCTGCAGCACTCCACCAATCAGGTTTTTATGGTAAGAGTGGTCAGACGGAAGCCTCTCCTCAGAAAAAGGCACATGACAGCCCACATGACAGTTTGACAAAAGGCACCTAAAGGACTTTCAGTCCATAAGAAAACAAAATTCTCTAGTCTGATGAAACCAAGATTGAACTCTTTGGCCTGAATGCCAAGCGTCACATCTGTAGGAAACCTGGCACCATCACTACAGTGAAGTATGGTGGTGCCAGCGTCATGCTGTGGGGGATGTTTTTCAGCGGCAGGGACTGTGGAAAAAGTAATGGGGTCTGAAAAGTTTCCTCAGGGATGCTGGCCTTCTAGGCAGAGTTGCAAAGAAAAAGCCACATCTCAGACTGGCCAATAAAAAGAAAAGATTAAGATGTGCAAAAGATGGGCAGAGGAACTCTGCCTAGAAGTCCAGCATCCCGGGATCGCCTCTTCACTGTTGACGTTGAGGCCGGTGTTTTGCGGGTACTATTTAATGAAGCTGTCAGTTGAGGACTTGTGAGGCGTCTGTTTCTCAAACTAGACACTCTAATGTACTTGTCCTCTTGCTCAGTTGTGCACCAGGGCCTCCCACTCCTCTTTCTATTCTGGTTAGAGACAGTTTGCGCTGTTCTGTGAAGGGAGTAGTAAACAGCTTTGTACAAGATCTTCAGTTTCTTGGCAATTTCTCGCATGGAATAGCCTTCATTTCTCAAATTAAATCAAATCAAATGTATTTATATAGCCCTTCGTACATCAGCTGATATCTCAAAGTGCTGTACAGAAACCCAGCCTAAAACCCCAAACAGCAAGCAATGCAGGTGTAGAAGCACGGTGGCTAGGAAAAACTCCCTAGAAAGGCCAAAACCTAGGAAGAAACCTAGAGAGGAACCAGGCTATGTGGGGTGGCCAGTCCTCTTCTGGCTGTGCCGGGTGGAGATTATAACAGAACATGGCCAAGATGTTCAAATGTTCATAAATGACCAGCATCGTCCAATAATAATAAGGCAGAACAGTTGAAACTGGAGCAGCAGCACGGCCAGGTGGACTGGGGATAGCAAGGAGTCATCATTTCAGGTAATCCTGAGGCATGGTCCTAGGGCTCAGGTCCTCCGAGAGAGAGAAAGAAAGAGAGAATTAGAGAGAGCACACTTAAATTCACACAGGACACCGAATAGGACAGGAGAAGTACTCCAGATATAACAAACTGACCCTAGCCCCCCGACACATAAACTACTGCAGCATAAATACTGGAGGCTGAGACAGGAGGGGTCAGGAGACACTGTGGCCCCATCCGAGGACACCCCCGGACAGGGCCAAAAAAGGAAGGATATAACCCCACCCACTTTGCCAAAGCACAGCCCCCACACCACTAGAGGGATATCTTCAACCACCAACTTACCATCCTGAGACAAGGCTGAGTATAGCCCACAAAGATCTCCGCCACAGCACAACCCAAGAGGGGGGCGCCAACCTAGACAGGGAGATCACATCAGTAACTCAACCCACTCAAGTGACGCACCCCTCCCAGGGACGATATGAAAGAGCCCCAGTAAGCCAGTGACTCAGCCCCTGTAATAGGGTTAGAGGCAGAGAATCCCAGTGGGAAGAGGGGAACCGGCCAGGCAGAGACAGCAAGGGCGGTTCGTTGCTCCAGAGCCTTTCCGTTCACCTTCACACTCCTGGGCCAGACTACACTCAATCATATGACCCACCGAAGAGATAAGTCTTCAGTAAAGACTTAAAGGTTGAGACCGATTTTGCGTCTCTTACATGGGTAGGCAGACCATTCCATAAAAATGGAGCTCTATAGGAGAAAGCCCTGCCTCCAGCTGTTTGCTTAGAAATTCTAGGGACAATTAGGAGGCCTGCGTCTTGTGACTGTAGCGGACGTGTAGGTATGTATGGCAGGACCAAATCAGAGAGATAGGTAGGAGCAAGCCCATGTAATGCTTTGTAGGTTAGCAGTAAAACCTTAAAATCAGCCCTTGCCTTGACAGGAAGCCAGTGTAGGGAGGCTAGCACTGGAGTAATA
The DNA here is from genome assembly GCF_018296145.1 of Oncorhynchus tshawytscha. Taxonomy (NCBI): domain Eukaryota; kingdom Metazoa; phylum Chordata; class Actinopteri; order Salmoniformes; family Salmonidae; genus Oncorhynchus; species Oncorhynchus tshawytscha. The sequence goes on from NC_056459.1 coordinate 34,323,338, forward strand.
TGATACATTTTTTTGGTTCTAGTCAGGATTCTAGCAGCCTTATTTAGCACTAACTGAAGTTCATTTAGTGCTTTATCCGGGTAGCCAGAAAGTAGAGCATTGCAGTAGTCTAACCTAGAAGTGACAAAAGCATGGATTAAGTTTTCTGCATCATTTTTGGACAGAAAGTTTCTGATTTTTGCAATGTTACGTAGATGGAAAAAAGCTGCCCTTGAAATGGTCTTGATATGTTCTTCAAAAGAGAGATCAGGGTCCAGAGTAATGCCGAGGTCCTTCACCGTTTTATTTGAGACGACTGTACAACCATTAAGATTAATTGTCAGATTCAACAGAAGATCTCTTTGTTTCTTGGGACCTAGAACAATCATCTCTGTTTTGTCCGAGTTTAAAAGTAGAAAGTTTGCAGCCATCCACTTCCTTATGTCTGAAACACATGCTTCTAGCGAGGGTAATTTTGGGACTTCACCATGTTTCATTGAAATGTACAGCTGTGTGTCATCCGCATGGCAGTGAAAGTTTACATTATGTTTTCGAATGACATCCCCAAGAGGTAAAATATATTGTGAAAACAATAGTGGTCCTAAAACGGAACCTTGAGGAACACCAACATTTACAGTTGATTTGTCAGAGGACAAACCATTCACAGAGACAAACTGATATCTTTCCGACAGATAAGATCTAAACCAGGCCAGAACTTTTCCGTGTAGACCAATTTGGGTTTCCAATCTCTCCAAAAGAATGTGGTGATCGATGGTATCAAAAGCAGCACTAAGGTCTAGGAGCACGAGGACAGATGCAGAGCTTCGGTCTGATGCCATTAAAAGGTCATTTACCACCTTCACAAGTGCAGTCTTAGTGCTATGATGGGGTCTAAAACCAGACTGAAGCGTTTCATATACATTGTTTGTCTTCAGGAAGGCAGTGAGTTGCTGCGCAACAGCCTTTTCTAAAAATTTTGAGAGGAATGGAAGATTCGATATAGGCCGATTGTTTTTTATATTTTCTGGGTCAAGGTTTGGCTTTTTCAAGAGAGGCTTTATTACTGCCACTTTTAGTGAGTTTGGTACACATCCGGTGGATAGAGAGCCGTTTATTATGTTCAACATAGGAGGGCCAAGCACAGGAAGCAGCTCTTTCAGTAGTTTAGTTGGAATAGGGTCCAGTATGCAGCTTGAAGGTTTAGAGGCCATGATTATTTTCATCATTGTGTCAAGAGATATAGTACTAAAACACTTGAGTGTCTCTCTTGATCCTAGGTCCTGGCAGAGTTGTGCAGACTCAGGACAACTGAGCTTTGAAGGAATACGCAGATTTAAATAGGAGTCCGTAATTTGCTTTCTAATAATCATGATCTTTTCCTCAAAGAAGTTCATGAATGTATCACTGCTAAAGTGAAAGCCATCCTCTCTTGGGGAATGCTGCTTTTTAGTTAGCTTTGCGACAGTATCAAAAAGGAATTTCGGATTGTTCTTATTTTCCTCAATTAAGTTAGAAAAATAGGATGATCGAGCAGCAGTAAGGGTTCTTCGGTACTGCACGGTACTGTCTTTCCAAGCTAGTCGGAAGACTTCCAGTTTGGTATGGCACCATTTCCGTTCCAATTTTCTGGAAGCTTGCTTCAGAGCTCGGGTATTTTCTGTATACCAGGGAGCTAGTTTCTTATGAGAAATGTTTTTAGTTTTTAGGGGTGCAACTGCATCTAGGGTATTGCGCAAGGTTAAATTGAGTTCCTCAGTTAGGTGGTTAACTGATTTTTGTTGGGTAGACAGAGGGAATCTGGAAGGACATCAAGGAATCTTTGTGTTGTCTGTGAATTTATAGCACGACTTTTGATGTTCCTTGGTTGGGGTCTGAGCAGATTATTTGTTGCAATTGCAAATGTAATAAAATGGTGGTCCGATAGTCCAGGATTATGAGGAAAAACATTAAGATCCACAACATTTATTCCATGGGACAAAACTAGGTCCAGAGTATGACTGTGACAGTGAGTGGGTCCAGAGACATGTTGGACAAAACCCACTGAGTCGATGATGTCTCCGAAAGCCTTTTGGAGTGGGTCTGTGGACTTTTCCATGTGAATATTAAAGTCACCAAAGATCAGAATATTATCTGCTATGACTACAAGGTCCGATAGGAATTCAGGGAACTCAATGAGGAACGCTGTATATGGCCCAGGAGGCCTGTAAACAGTAGCTATAAAAAGTGATTGAGTAGGCTGCATAGATTTCATGACTAGAAGCTCAAAAGACAAAAACTTCTTCTTTTTTTTTGTAAATTGAAATTTGCTATCGTAAATGTTAGCAACACCTCCACCTTTGCGGGATGCACGGGGGATATGGTCACTAGTGTAACCAGGAGGTGAGGAGGTGGTTAGTTCATTGACTATAATTGCCTTTGAAGTAAGGGATCTAACATTAAGTAGCCAAATTTTGAGATGTGAGGTATCATGATCTCTTTCAACAATGACAGGAATGGAGAAGGTCTTTATCCTAGTGAGATTGCTAAGGCGAACACCGCCATGTTTAGTTTTGCCCAACCTAGGTCGAGGCACAGACACGGTCTCAATGTTGATAGCTGAGCTGACTACACTGACTGTGCTAGTGGCAGACTCCACTATGCTGGCAGGCTGGCTAACAGCCTGCTGCCTGGCCTGCACCCTATTTCATTGTGGAGTTAGAGGAGTTAGAGCCCTGTCTATGTTGGTAGATAAGATGAGAGCACCCCTCCAGCTAGGATGGAGTCCGTCACTCCTCAGCAGGTCAGGCTTGGTCCTGTTTGTGGGTGAGTCCCAGAAAGAGGGCCAATTATCTACAAATTCTATCTTTTGGGAGGGGCGGAAAACAGTTTTCAACCAGCGATCGAGTTGTGAGACTCTGCTGTAGAGCTCATCACTCCCCCTAACTGGGAGGGGGCCAGATACAATTACTTGATGCCGACACATCTTTCTAGCTGATTTACATGCAGAAGCTATGTTGCACTTGGTGATCTCTGACTGTTTCATCCTAACATCGTCGGTGCCGACGTGGATAACAATATCTCTATACTCTCTACACTCGCCAGTTTTAGCTTTAGCCAGCACCATCTTCAGATTAGCCTTAAAGTTGGTAGCCCTGCCCCCTGTTCTCAGAACAAGGATAGACTGACGAGTTTCAGAAAAACGTTCTTTGTTTCTGTCCACTTTGATCCTGTAATCGAACCCAAAAATGCCGATGCTCCATATACTCAACTATTCTAAAGAAGGCCAGTTTTATTGCTTCTTTAATCAGGTGTTAGTGTAATTTAATTATGCCAATGTGCTTTCATCAATTGAAAGCCCTTAATCTATTTTATGAGAATTTCTAAGATTTCTTGTTTGCTTAAAATAGACGCAGACCAGTCTTTCAATAATAGGTAATAGAATTTATTCTCGGAGCGCGCTACCACTCAAACACATGCATCAGTTTATATACAGATCATGACGTCATTTCATTGCTTTAACAGAATCCCCTCCTCTCGACCGGGACGAAGTGAGGTGAAAAGTTCATTCTAACTTACTAACACACTCCCAGATAACTTTTGACCCCTCAACATTATCGATCACCACTGAACTGACAGTTTTAATTAACAGAAAATCTAGGAATGCACTCACGGCCTCATCTAAAAACCCAGGAGCTAATTTTCTGTAGGTTCAACGTTAGGTTACCGACCTTATTTGTTTACACAGTCCCCAACCCATTCGTTTCTTCCTAGTTGGAATGGTGTTCATTAATTTTAATTACTCCTTGTCCGTGTCACACAATCCCTTCTTATGAACTCATATTGTTAATCAGATATAATAAAACAGAGTATAAGTTTACTTAGTTACAATTCTATTTAAAATGGGGATATTGTTTATTCATTTATTCATAATAAATCCAACATCAGGACAACAGTTTTCAGCTGTGCTAACATAATTGCAAAAGGGTTTTGTAATGATAAATTAGCCTTCTAAAAATATAAACTTGGATTAGCTAACACAACATGCCATTGGAACACAGGAGTGATGGTTGCTGATAGTGGGCCTCTGTATGCCTATGTAGATATTCCATTAAAAAAAACAAATTGGCCGTTTCCAGCTACAACAGTCATTTACAACATTAACAATGTCTTCACTGTATTTCTGACCAATTTTATGTTATTTTAAAGGACAAAAAAAATGGTGGTTCTTTCAAAAACAAGGACATTTCTAAGTGACCCCAAACTTTTGAACCAAACTGTATAGACCGGGTGTGTTTAATAATGACATATTATATTACTACCTTCTTCAGGAGGGTACTGTAGGAGGGTACTATAGGAGGGTACTATAGGAGGGTACTATAGGAGGGTACTGTAGGAGGGTACTATAGGAGGGTACTATAGGAGGGTATTATAGGAGGGTATTATAGGAGGGTATTATAGGAGGGTATTATAGGAGGGTATTATAGGAGGGTATTATAGGAGGGTATTATAGGAGGGTATTATAGGAGGGTAGGAGGGTACTGTAGGAGGGTACTTAGGAGGGTACTATAGGAGGGTACTATAGGAGGGTACTATAGGAGGGTACTATAGGAGGGTACTATAGGAGGGTACTATAGGAGGGTACTATAGGAGGGTATTATAGGAGGGTATTATAGGAGGGTACTATAGGGTACTATAGGAGGGTATTATAGGAGGGTATTGTAGGAGGGTACTATAGGAGGGTACTGTAGGAGGGTACTATAGGAGGGTACTATAGGAGGGTACTGTAGGAGGGTACTGTAGGAGGGTACTATAGGAGGGTATTATAGGAGGGTATTATAGGAGGGTACTATAGGAGGGTATTATAGGAGGGTACTATAGGAGGGTACTATAGGAGGGTACTGTAGGAGGGTACTATAGGAGGGTATTATAGGAGGGTATTATAGGAGGGTACTATAGGAGGGTATTATAGGAGGGTACTATAGGAGGGTATTATAGGAGGGTATTATAGGAGGGTATTATAGGAGGGTACTATAGGAGGGTACTGTAGGAGGGTACTGTAGGAGGGTACTGTAGGAGGGTACTATAGGAGGGTATTATAGGAGGGTATTATAGGAGGGTACTATAGGAGGGTACTGTAGGAGGGTACTATAGGAGGGTATTATAGTAGGGTATTATAGGAGGGTACTATAGGAGGGTATTATAGGAGGGTACTGTAGGAGGGTACTATAGGAGGGTACTATAGGAGGGTACTATAGGAGGGTACTGTAGGAGGGTACTATAGGAGGGTACTATAGGAGGGTATTATAGGAGGGTACTGTAGGAGGGTACTATAGGAGGGTATTATAGGAGGGTACTGTAGGAGGGTACTATAGGAGGGTACTGTAGGAGGGTACTATAGGAGGGTACTGTAGGAGGGTACTATAGGAGGGTATTATAGGAGGGTATTATAGGAGGGTATTATAGGAGGGTACTGTAGGAGGGTATTATAGGAGGGTACTATAGGAGGGTACTATAGGAGGGTACTGTAGGAGGGTGCTATAGGAGGGTATTATAGGAGGGTACTGTAGGAGGGTACTATAGGAGGGTACTATAGGAGGGTACTATAGGAGGGTACTATAGGAGGGTACTATAGGAGGGTACTGTAGGAGGGTACTATAGGAGGGTATTATAGGAGGGTACTGTAGGAGGGTACTATAGGAGGGTATTGTAGGAGGGTACTATAGGAGGGTACTGTAGGAGGGTACTATAGGAGGGTACTGTAGGAGGGTACTATAGGAGGGTATTATAGGAGGGTACTATAGGAGGGTACTATAGGAGGGTACTATAGGAGGGTACTATAGGAGGGTATTATAGGAGGGTACTATAGGAGGGTACTATAGGAGGGTACTATAGGAGGGTATTATAGGAGGGTACTATAGGAGGGTATTATAGGAGGGTACTATAGGAGGGTATTATAGGAGGGTACTATAGGAGGGTACTATAGGAGGAGGGTACTATAGGAGGGTACTATAGGAGGGAGGAGGGTACTATAGGAGGGTACTATAGGAGGGTACTATAGGAGGGTACTATAGGAGGGTACTATAGGAGGGTACTATAGGAGGGTACTGTAGGAGGGTACTATAGGAGGGTACTATAGGAGGGTACTATAGGAGGGTACTATAGGAGGGTACTATAGGAGGGTACTATAGGAGGGTACTATAGGAGGGTACTATAGGAGGGTACTATAGGAGGGTACTATAGGAGGTACTATAGGAGGGTACTATAGGAGGGTACTATAGGAGGGTACTGTAGGAGTGTACTATAGGAGGGTACTGTAGGAGGGTACTGTAGGAGGGTACTATAGGAGGGTACTATAGGAGATTACTATAGGAGGGTACTGTAGGAGGGTACTATAGGAGGGTACTATAGGAGGGTACTATAGGAGGGTACTATAGGAGGGTATTATAGGAGGGTACTATAGGAGGGTACTATAGGAGGGTACTATAGGAGGGTACTGTAGGAGGGTACTATAGGAGGGTACTATAGGAGGGTACTGTAGGAGGGTACTATAGGAGGGTACTATAGGAGGGTACTATAGGTGGGTACTGTAGGAGGGTACTATAGGAGGGTACTATAGGAGGGGGTACTGTAGGAGGGTACTATAGGAGGGTACTATAGGAGGGTACTGTAGGAGGTACTGTAGGAGGGTACTGTAGGAGGGTACTATAGGAGGGTACTGTAGGAGGGTACTGTAGGAGGGTACTATAGGAGGGTACTGTAGGAGGGTACTATAGGAGGGTACTATAGGAGGGTACTATAGGAGGGTACTGTAGGAGGGTACTGTAGGAGGGTACTATAGGAGGGTACTATAGGAGGGTACTGTAGGAGGGTACTATAGGAGGGTACTATAGGAGGGTACTGTAGGAGGGTACTATAGGAGGGTACTATAGGAGGGTACTGTAGGAGGGTACTGTAGGAGGTTACTGTAGGAGGGTACTGTAGGAGGGTACTATAGGAGGGTACTATAGGAGGGTACTGTAGGAGGGTACTGTAGGAGGGTACTATAGGAGGGTACTGTAGGAGGGTACTGTAGGAGGGTACTATAGGAGGGTACTATAGGAGGGTACTGTAGGAGGGTACTGTAGGAGGGTACTATAGGAGGGTACTATAGGAGGGTACTGTAGGAGGGTACTGTAGGAGGGTATTATAGGAGGGGTAGGAGGGTACTGTAGGAGGTTACTATAGGAGGGTACTATAGGAGGGTACTATAGGAGGGTACTATAGGAGGGTACTGTAGGAGGGTACTATAGGAGGGTACTATAGGAGGGTACTATAGGAGGGTACTATAGGAGGGTACTGTAGGAGGGTACTGTAGGAGGTTTACTATAGGAGGGTACAGTAGGAGGGTACTGTAGGAGGGTACTGTAGGAGGTTTACTATATGAGGGTACTATAGGAGGGTACTATAGGAGGGTACTATAGGAGGGTACTGTAGGAGGGTACTGTAGGAGGTTTACTATAGGAGGGTACTATAGGAGGGTACTATAGTAGGGTACTATAGGAGTACTATAGGAGTGTACTATAGGAGGGTACTGTAGGAGGGTACTGTAGGAGGTTTACTATAGGAGGGTACTATAGGAGGGTACTGTAGGAGGGTACTATAGGAGGGTACTATAGGAGGGTACTATAGGAGGGTACTGTAGGAGGGTACTATAGGAGGGTACTATAGGAGGGTACTGTAGGAGGTTTAGGTTTACTAGGAGGGTACTATAGGAGGGTACTGTAGGAGGGTACTATAGGAGGGTACTATAGGAGGGTAACTATAGGAGGGTACTATAGGAGGGTACTATAGGAGGGTACTATAGGAGGGTACTGTAGGAGGGTACTATAGGAGGGTACTATAGGAGGGTACTATAGGAGGGTACTGTAGGAGGGTACTATAGGAGGGTACTGTAGGAGGGTACTATAGGAGGGTACTGTAGGAGGGTACTATAGGAGGGTATTATATTACTACCTTCTTCAGTGTGGATATATACTGAGTTTGTTTAATAATTCTGCGACTGTTTATCATTTGTTCTTTTGTGTCAACAGAGTCAAGCAGTAGAAACTATGACGACTGTCCCAGAGACAGATCTACACTGCTGATGTTGTTCATCCCTGCTGGAGGCTTGGTTATTTTCTTCATATTCCTTTACTTTCGACACAAACGGACATGGAAAGCCACATCTAAATCAGAAAATATGACAGAAATAACTGGGCGTAAACGAACTTGTGACAAGAACACTAGTCCTCTAGAGGCAGGGACATCCAACTGCGAATCGGACGTCTCACCTCCAAGCCCAGTACATGAAGTTTAAGAGACTCCTTGTTCATTCTCTGCCAAGTCCAACGTGTGTTTCTGGTCTAGTAGCGTCATGGTATCATCCTTCCTGGAGCTGAGAATGCTGGAAATCCAGTTGTCAGTCTGGCAGTAACAACGAATCACAGTTTCATTAGGTGGTGGTAACATTAAATGACTCTTTTTTCTCTCCATTGCCCAACATGGGTCAGATTACTGGAAAGGGAACCAGACACAAAGCTTCTATTGAGAGACTTTGTCATTACAGACCTGAGGGGAAACGGTCTGACAGATTTGGTGGGAGGGGCCCCATCCACAATCCAGAACAGTGTTTATGGGAAATGAGTGGGAAATGCCTTTTCTGCATTGAAAGGATTCAGAACCCTTGACTTTTTCAACATTTTGTTACATTACAGCCTTATTGTGCTCATCAATCTACACACAATATCCCATAATGACAAAGTAAAAACAGGTTTTAAGAAATTTTGGCAAATGTATTAAAATTAAAAAATTAAAAAACAGATAGCTTCTTTACGTAAGTATTCAGACCCTTTGCTATGAGACTCTAAATTGAGTTAAGGTGCATCCTGTTTCAATTGATCATCCTTGAGACATCAATTTTAGAATAAGGCTGTAACGTAACAAAATGTAGAAAAAGTCAAGGGGCACACCAGTATTGTTCAATATTTGCCCATTTATTTTTTTTTACAATTCTTCAATCTCCTTCAAATTGGTTGTTGATCATTGCTTGATTATCTTCCCTTAACCCTACCATCCCTTACCTAATTGAAGAAACTAATGGACAACAACTCTTAAGCTTCTACTTCCAGTTTATACATTCTATATACATTTTACGGACACGGTATAGTTTAAAATAGTTATCTTTTGTCCCATCCTTCAGCTCCACTCAACCCCTCCCATCTATCTCTCAACACCATCCAGTCCGATCCTTCAGCTCCACTCAACCCCTCCCATCTATCTCTGAACACCATCCAGTCCCACCCTTCAGCTTCCCTCAACCCCTCCCATCTATCTCTGAACACCATCCACACCATCCAGTCCCATCCTTCAGCTCTGCTCAACCCCTTCCATCTATCTCTGAACACCATCCAGTCCCACCCTTCAGCTCCACTCAACCCCTCCCTTCTATCTCTGAACACCATCCAGTCCCACCCTTCAGCTCCCCTCAACCCCTCCCATCTATCTCTGAACACCATCCAGTCCGATCCTTCAGCTCCACTCAACCCCTCCCATCTATCTCTGAACACCATCCAGTCCCACCCTTCAGCTTCCCTCAACCCCTCCCATCTATCTCTGAACACCATCCAGTCCCACCCTTCAGCTTCACTCAACCCCTCCCATCTCTCTCTGAACACCATCCAGTCCTTCATCTCCACTCAACCCCTCCCATCACTCTCTGAACACCATCCAGTCCTTCAGCTCCACTCAACCCCTCCCATCTATCTCTGAACACCATCCAGTCCTTCAGCTCCACTCAACCCCTCCCATCTATCTCTGAACACCATCCAATCCCACCCTTCAGCTCCACTCAACCCCTCCCATCTATCTCTGAACACCATCCAGTCCTTCAGCTCCACTCCACCCCTCCCATCTATCTCTGAACACCATCCAGTCCTTCATCTCCACTCAACCCCTCCCATCACTCTCTGAACACCATCCAGTCCTTCAGCTCCACTCAACCCCTCCCATCTATCTCTGAACACCATCCAGTCCTTCAGCTCCACTCCACCCCTCCCATCTATCTCTGAACACCATCCAGTCCTTCAGCTCCACTCAACCCCTCCCATCTATCTCTGAACACCATCCAGTCCTTCAGCTCCACTCAACCCCTCCCATCTATCTCTGAACACCATCCAGTCCTTCAGCTCCACTCAACCCCTCCCATCTATCTCTGAACACCATCCAGTCCTTCAGCTCCCTCAACCCCTCCCATCTATCTTCAGCTCCACACCATCCAGTCCTTCAGCTCCACTCAACCCCTCCCATCTCTCTCTGAACACCATCCAGTCCTTCAGCTCCACTCAACCCCTCCCATCTATCTCTGAACACCATCCAGTCCTTCAGCTCCACTCCACCCCTCCCATCTATCTCTGAACACCATCCAGTCCTTCAGCTCCACTCAACCCCTCCCATCTCTCTCTGAACACCATCCAGTCCTTCAGCTCCACTCAACCCCTCCCATCTATCTCTGAACACCATCCAGTCCTTCAGCTCCACTCAACCCCTCCCATCTATCTCTGAACACCATCCAGTCCTTCAGCTCCACTCAACCCCTCCCATCTCTCTCTGAACACCATCCAGTCCTTCAGCTCCACTCAACCCCTCCCATCTCTCTCTGAACACCATCCAGTCCTTCAGCTCCACTCAACCCCTCCCATCTCTCTCTGAACACCATCCAGTCCTTCAGCTCCACTCAACCCCTCCCATCTATCTCTGAACACCATCCAGTCCTTCAGCTCCACTCAACCCCTCCCATCTCTCTCTGAACACCATCCAGTCCTTCAGCTCCACTCAACCCCTCCCATCTCTCTCT
>NC_056459.1:34339165-34444165 GCF_018296145.1 Oncorhynchus tshawytscha
ACGTAGGTAGATGAGGTACATACCTATATAACGTAGGTAGATGACCTACATACCTGTATAACGTAGGTAGATGACGTACATACCTATATAACGTAGGTAGATGACCTACATACCTGTATAACGTAGGTAGATGACCTACATACCTGTATAACGTAGGTAGATGACCTACATACCTGTATAACGTAGGTAGATGACCTACATACCTGTATAACGTAGGTAGATGACCTACATACCTATATAACGTAGGTAGATGACCTACATAACGTAGGTAGATGACCTACATACCTGTATAACGTAGGTAGATGACCTACATACCTGTATAACGTAGGTAGATGACCTACATACCTGTATAACGTAGGTAGATGACCTACATACCTGTATAACGTAGGTAGATGACGTGCCATACCTGTATAACGTAGGTAGATGACGTGCCATACCTTTATAACGTAGGTAGATGACCTATATATCGTAGGTAGATGACCTATATAACGTAAGTAGATGACCTACATACCTATATAACATAGGTAGATGACCTACATACCTATATAACGTAGGTAGATGACCTACATACCTATATAACGTAGGTAGATGACCTACATACCTATATAACGTAGGTAGATGACCTACATACCTATATCACGTAGGTAGATGACCTATATAACGTAGGTAGATGACCTACATACCTGTATAACGTAGGTAGATGACCTACATACCTGTATAACGTAGGTAGATGACCTACATACCTGTATAACGTAGGTAGATGAGGTACATACCTGTATAACGTAGGTAGATGAGGTACATACCTGTATAACGTAGGTAGATGACGTGCATACCTATATAACGTAGGTAGATGAGGTGCATACCTATATAACGTAGGTAGATGATCTACGTACCTATATAACGTAGGTAGATGACCTATATAACGTAGGTAGATGACCTACATACCTGTATAACGTAGGTAGATGACCTACATACCTATATAACGTAGGTAGATGACCTACATAACGTAGGTAGATGACCTACATACCTATATAACGTAGGTAGATGACCTACATACCGGTATAACGTAGGTAGATGACCTACATACCTATATAACGTAGGTAGATGACCTACATAACGTAGGTAGATGACGTACCTACATAACGTAGGTAGATGAGCTACATACCGGTATAACGTAGGTAGATGACCTACATACCTGTATAACGTAGGTAGATGACCTACATACCTGTATAACGTAGGTAGATGAGGTACATACCTGTATAACGTAGGTAGATGAGGTACATACCTGTATAAGGTAGGTAGATGACCTATATACCTGTATAACGTAGGTAGATGACCTACATACCTGTATAACGTAGGTAGATGACTTACATACCTGTATAACGTAGGTAGATGAGGTACATACCTGTATAACGTAGGTAGATGAGGTACATACCTGTATAACGTAGGTAGATGAGGTACATACCTATATAACGTAGGTAGATGACCTACATACCTATATAACGTAGGTAGATGACCTACATACCTGTATAACGTAGGTAGATGACCTACATACCTGTATAACGTAGGTAGATGACCTACATACCTGTATAACGTAGGTAGATGAGGTACATACCTGTATAACGTAGGTAGATGAGGTACATACCTATATAACGTAGGTAGATGAGGTACATACCTATATAACGTAGGTAGATGACCTACATACCTATATAACGTAGGTAGATGACCTACATACCTGTATAACGTAGGTAGATGACCTACATACCTGTATAACGTAGGTAGATGACCTACATACCTGTATAACGTAGGTAGATGACCTACATACCTGTATAACGTAGGTAGATGACCTACATACCTATATAACGTAGGTAGATGACCTACATACCTGTATAACGTAGGTAGATGACCTACATACCTGTATAACGTAGGTAGATGACCTACATACCTATATAACGTAGGTAGATGACCTACATACCTATATAACGTAGGTAGATGACCTACATACCTGTATAACGTAGGTAGATGACCTATATAACGTAGGTAGATGACCTATATAACGTAGGTAGATGACCTACATACCTATATAACGTAGGTAGATGACCTACATACCTATATAACGTAGGTAGATGACCTACATACCTATATAACGTAGGTAGATGACCTACATACCTGTATAACGTAGGTAGATGACCTACATACCTGTATAACGTAGGTAGATGACCTACATACCTATATAACGTAGGTAGATGACCTACATACCTATATAACGTAGGTAGATGACCTACATACCTGTATAACGTAGGTAGATGACCTACATACCTGTATAACGTAGGTAGATGACCTGCATACCTGTATAACGTAGGTAGATGACCTACATACCTGTATAACGTAGGTAGATGACCTGCATACCTATATAACGTAGGTAGATGACCTACATACCTATATAACGTAGGTAGATGACCTACATACCTGTATAACGTAGGTAGATGACCTACATACCTATATAACGTAGGTAGATGACCTACATACCTATATAACGTAGGTAGATGACCTACATACCTATATAACGTAGGTAGATGACCTACATACCTATATAACGTAGGTAGATGACCTACATACCTATATAACGTAGGTAGATGACCTACATACCTGTATAACGTAGGTAGATGACCTACATACCTGTATAACGTAGGTAGATGACCTACATAACGTAGGTAGATGACCTACATACCTGTATAACGTAGGTAGATGACCTGCATACCTGTATAACGTAGGTAGATGAGGTGCATACCTGTATAACGTAGGTAGATGACCTACATACCAATATAACGTAGGTAGATGACCTATATAACGTAGGTAGATGACCTACATACCTATATAACGTAGGTAGATGACCTACATACCTATATAACGTAGGTAGATGACCTACATACCTATATAACGTAGGTAGATGACCTATATAACGTAGGTAGATGACCTACATACCTATATAACGTAGGTAGATGACCTACATACCTATATAACGTAGGTAGATGACCTACATAACGTAGGTAGATGACCTACATACCTATATAACGTAGGTAGATGACCTACATACCTATATAACGTAGGTAGATGACCTACATACCTGTATAACGTAGGTAGATGAGGTACATACCTATATAACGTAGGTAGATGACCTACATACCTATATAACGTAGGTAGATGACCTACAAACCTATATAACGTAGGTAGATGACCTACATACCTGTATAACGTAGGTAGATGACCTACATACCTGTATAAAGTAGGTAGATGAGGTAATACCTGTATAACGTAGGTAGATGAGGTACATACCTGTAAAACGTAGGTAGATGACCTACATACCTATATAACGTAGGTAGATGACCTATATAACGTAGGTAGATGACCTACATACCTATATAACGTAGGTAGATGACCTACATACCTGTATAACGTAGGTAGATGACCTACATACCTATATAACGTAGGTAGATGACCTACATACCTGTATAACGTAGGTAGATGACCTACATACCTGTATAACGTAGGTAGATGACCTATATAACGTAGGTAGATGACCTACATACCTATATAACGTAGGTAGATGACCTACATACCTGTATAACGTAGGTAGATGACCTATATAACGTAGGTAGATGACCTATATAACGTAGGTAGATGACCTACATACCTGTATAACGTAGGTAGATGAGGTACATACCTGTATAACGTAGGTAGATAAGGTACATACCTATATAACGTAGGTAGATGAGGTACATACCTATATAACGTAGGTAGATGACCTACATACCTGTATAACGTAGGTAGATGACGTGCATACCTATATAACGTAGGTAGATGACGTGCATACCTATATAACGTAGGTAGATGACCTACATACCTGTATAACGTAGGTAGATGACGTGCATACCTGTATAACGTAGGTAGATGACCTACATACCTATATAACGTAGGTAGATGACCTACATACCTATATAACGTAGGTAGATGACCTACATACCTGTATAACGTAGGTAGATGACCTACATACCTGTATAACGTAGGTAGATGACCTACATACCTATATAACGTAGGTAGATGACCTATATAACGTAGGTAGATGACCTACATACCTATATAACGTAGGTAGATGACCTACATACCTATATAACGTAGGTAGATGACCTACATACCTATATAACGTAGGTAGATGACCTACATAACGTAGGTAGATGACGTACCTATATAACGTAGGTAGATGACCTACATACCTATATAACGTAGGTAGATGACCTACATACCTATATAACGTAGGTAGATGACCTACATACCTATATAACGTAGGTAGATGACCTACATACCTATATAACGTAGGTAGATGACCTACATACCTATATAACGTAGGTAGATGACCTACATACCTATATAACGTAGGTAGATGACCTACATACCTATATAACGTAGGTAGATGACCTACATACCTGTATAACGTAGGTAGATGACCTACATACCTGTATAACGTAGGTAGATGAGGTACATACCTGTATAACGTAGGTAGATGACCTACATACCTGTATAACGTAGGTAGATGACCTACATACCTGTATAACGTAGGTAGATGACCATACCTGTATAACGTAGGTAGATGAGGTGCATACCTGTATAACGTAGGTAGATGACCTACATACCAATATAACGTAGGTAGATGACCTACATACCTATATAACGTAGGTAGATGACCTACATACCTGTATAACGTAGGTAGATGACCTACATACCTATATAACGTAGGTAGATGACCTACATACCTATATAACGTAGGTAGATGACCTACATACCTGTATAACGTAGGTAGATGACCTACATACCTGTATAACGTAGGTAGATGACCTACATACCTATATAACGTAGGTAGATGACCTACATACCTATATAACGTAGGTAGATGACCTACATACCTATATAACGTAGGTAGATGACCTACATACCTATATAACGTAGGTAGATGACCTACATACCTGTATAACGTAGGTAGATGACCTACATACCTATATAACGTAGGTAGATGACCTACATAACGTAGGTAGATGACGTACCTATATAACGTAGGTAGATGACCTACATACCTGTATAACGTAGGTAGATGACCTACATACCTGTATAAAGTAGGTAGATGAGGTACATACCTGTATAACGTAGGTAGATGGTACATACCTGTATAACGTAGGTAGATGAGGTACATACCTATATAACGTAGGTAGATGAGGTACATACCTATATAACGTAGGTAGATGACCTACATACCTATATAACGTAGGTAGATGACCTACATACCTGTATAACGTAGGTAGATGACCTACATACCTATATAACGTAGGTAGATGACCTACATACCTATATAACGTAGGTAGATGAGGTACATACCTGTATAACGTAGGTAGATGAGGTACATACCTATATAACGTAGGTAGATGAGGTACATACCTATATAACGTAGGTAGATGACCTACATACCTATATAACGTAGGTAGATGACCTACATACCTGTATAACGTAGGTAGATGACCTACATACCTGTATAACGTAGGTAGATGACCTACATACCTGTATAACGTAGGTAGATGACCTACATACCTGTATAACGTAGGTAGATGAGGTACATACCTGTATAACGTAGGTAGATGAGGTACATACCTATATAACGTAGGTAGATGAGGTACATACCTATATAACGTAGGTAGATGACCTACATACCTGTATAACGTAGGTAGATGACGTACATACCTGTATAACGTAGGTAGATGACCTACATACCTGTATAACGTAGGTAGATGACCTACATACCTGTATAACGTAGGTAGATGACCTACATACCTGTATAACGTAGGTAGATGACCTACATACCTGTATAACGTAGGTAGATGACCTACATACCTGTATAACGTAGGTAGATGACCTACATACCTGTATAACGTAGGTAATGACCTACATACCTGTATAACGTAGGTAGATGACCTACATACCTGTATAACGTAGGTAGATGACCTACATACCTGTATAACGTAGGTAGATGACCTACATAACGTAGGTAGATGACCTACATACCTGTATAACGTAGGTAGATGACCTACATACCTGTATAACGTAGGTAGATGACCTACATACCTATATAACGTAGGTAGATGACCTACATACCTATATAACGTAGGTAGATGACCTACATACCTATATAACGTAGGTAGATGACCTACATACCTATATAACGTAGGTAGATGACCTACATACCTATATAACGTAGGTAGATGACCTACATAACGTAGGTAGATGACGTACCTATATAACGTAGGTAGATGACCTACATACCTATATAACGTAGGTAGATGACCTACATACCTATATAACGTAGGTAGATGACCTACATACCTGTATAACGTAGGTAGATGACCTACATACCTATATAACGTAGGTAGATGACCTACATACCTATATAACGTAGGTAGATGACCTACATACCTATATAACGTAGGTAGATGACCTACATACCTGTATAACGTAGGTAGATGACCTACATACCTGTATAACGTAGGTAGATGACCTACATACCTATATAACGTAGGTAGATGACCTACATACCTATATAACGTAGGTAGATGACCTACATACCTGTATAATGTAGGTAGATGACCTACATACCTGTATAATGTAGGTAATGACCTACATACCTGTATAACATAGGTAGATGAGGTACATACCTGTATAACGTAGGTAGATGAGGTACATACCTGTATAACGTAGGTAGATGAGGTACATACCTGTATAACGTAGGTAGATGACGTGCATACCTGTATAACGTAGGTAGATGAGGTGCATACCTGTATAACGTAGGTAGATGACCTACATACCAATATAACGTAGGTAGATGACCTACATACCTATATAACGTAGGTAGATGACCTACATACCTATATAACGTAGGTAGATGACCTACATACCTATATAACGTAGGTAGATGACCTACATACCTATATAACGTAGGTAGATGACCTACATACCTGTATAACGTAGGTAGATGACCTACATACCTGTATAACGTAGGTAGATGACCTACATACCTATATAACGTAGGTGTATGAGCTATATAACGTAGGTAGATGACCTACATACCTGTATAACGTAGGTAGATGACCTACATACCTGTATAAAGTAGGTAGATGAGGTACATACCTGTATAACGTAGGTAGATGAGGTACATACCTATATAACGTAGGTAGATGAGGTACATACCTATATAACGTAGGTGTATGACCTACAAAGCTATATAACGTAGGTAGATGACCTACATACCTGTATAACGTAGGTAGATGACCTACATACCTGTATAAAGTAGGTAGATGAGGTACATACCTGTATAACGTAGGTAGATGAGGTACATACCTGTATAACGTAGGTAGATGAGGTACATACCTATATAACGTAGGTAGATGAGGTACATACCTATATAACGTAGGTAGATGACCCTATAACAGGTAGATGACCTACATACCTGTATAGGTAGATGACCTACATACCTGTATAACGTAGGTAGATGACCTACATACCTGTATAACGTAGGTAGATGACCTACATACCTGTATAACGTAGGTAGATGAGGTACATACCTGTATAACGTAGGTAGATGAGGTACATACCTATATAACGTAGGTAGATGAGGTACATACCTATATAACGTAGGTAGATGACCTACATACCTGTATAACGTAGGTAGATGACCTACATACCTGTATACATAACGTAGGTAGATGACCTACATACCTGTATAACGTAGGTAGATGACCTACATACCTGTATAACGTAGGTAGATGAGGTACATACCTGTATAACGTAGGTAGATGACCTACATACCTGTATAACGTAGGTAGATGACCTACATACCTGTATAACGTAGGTAGATGACCTACATACCTGAGGTACATATAACGTAGGTAGATGACCTACATACCTGTATAACGTAGGTAGATGAGGTACATACCTGTATAACGTAGGTAGATGAGGTACATACCTGTATAACGTAGGTAGATGACGTACATACCTGTATAACGTAGGTAGATGACCTACATACCTGTATAACGTAGGTAGATGACCTACATACCTGTATAACGTAGGTAGATGACCTACATACCTGTATAACGTAGGTAGATGACCTACATACCTGTATAACGTAGGTAGATGACCTACATACCTGTATAACGTAGGTAGATGACCTACATACCTGTATAACGTAGGTAGATGACCTACATACCTGTATAACGTAGGTAGATGACCTACATACCTGTATAACGTAGGTAGATGACCTGCATACCTATATAACGTAGGTAGATGACCTACATACCTGTATAACGTAGGTAGATGACCTACATACCTATATAACGTAGATGGTAGATGACCTACATACCTGTATAACGTAGGTAGATGACCTACATACCTGTATAACGTAGGTAGATGACCTACATACCTATATAACGTAGGTAGATGACCTACATACCTAACGTAGGTAGATGATAACCTATATAGGTAGATGACCTACATACCTATATAACGTAGGTAGATGACGTACCTATATAACGTAGGTAGATGACGTGCATACCTGTATAACGTAGGTAGATGACCTACATACCTATATAACGTAGGTAGATGACCTACATACCTGTATAACGTAGGTAGATGACCTACATACCTGTATAACGTAGGTAGATGACCTACATACCTGTATAACGTAGGTAGATGACCTACATACCTGTATAACGTAGGTAGATGACGTGCATACCTGTATAACGTACATGACTTAATGACGCAGTGGAAAACTTTGCTCTAGACGTGCAACACAGCATTCCTAACTTAGCCCACAATGTCTGCTGTGTGGATCGAGCAGTCAACAAGTCGAGTAGTCATTTGAAAGAGTAAGAACATTTTAGCGAGACAACTCAAAAGGTGATCCATTTACCCCAAGATAATGGAATTCATTGTCCTTGATAATCAACTGTTCTCTGTCGTGGGTGATGTTGGCGATCGCGACATGGTCGATGCAGCGGTACACACTACCAAGTGCTCTATTTTTTCAGATGTTGCCCTACCAGAGTTACATGTCATGACGGGGCCCTTTCAAGGTGTAGATCGTAGCTTCCCTCCCCCTCTCTCTCTTAATCTCTCTCAATATCTGAATGGTCCGTTAAGGAACAGTTATGTTGAGTGTGTTTAATGTCGTGACCTCATAAAGGACTAGATCTCTGAATGTGTACATTTCTCAATTATGGGGTTTGCATCTAATTATTGTATAAAATCAATGAGTAAAGATGAAACTATTTGTGAACTGACGTAATATGATGTTAAACTTTAATTTGAAGAGAATTGTATTCCCTGTAAACTAGTCAGTGGCCACGTCCCCGTGAGCACAGACATGATCAGGTGTCACGGAACCACCCTTTTGTTATTGTTACGAATAAAACCCACTCCTGAGGAAATTCACATCAGACAAAGCAAAACCCAGCGTGAGCTGAGGTTGCAAATGGTTGAATTTCTAAGACTAGAAAACCACACCGAGTGGAGCATTGAAATGGTTCAACTCTGAGACTATCGATCCCTACAGAATAAGAGCAAATCTTAGATATCATTACTAGACTTCAACTAGAAATGATGTAAACCTAGGGTGAAAATACCGATAACCGCCAAAACATCTATTCAAAAAACAATGGACGCCTGACGTATCCATTACAACAGACACTATCAGACACTATCCCGAGCCGCTGATAAAGCTACAACCATGAAAGATGTTGTGACTTCTGGGGATGTAACCAGAAAGTCTCTGATGAACTGACTCTCCAGCAGACGGACCGACGATTCCAACAGAGAAGACAACAATGACATACGGGCGGAAATGTATTTATTGCAATTATTCCTGAATGAGCGGCTGTTCATGTGCAAAGGATTAGTATTTCAATGAATATAATTACCCACTGTGTGAATCCATTTTGTCTTTCCTGCTCCTTTATTGGTCCACACCCCCTTTCCTTTACCCACCAAGCCGTCATATTGGTTTAGCCCACTACGGAATCTTCCCTATCATTTGTTAGTAACTAATATCTACTGTTTGTTTGTTTATGCATTTCTGTGATTATTTAGTTAGTAAATAAACGATTAAGCCAATTGGTGTATGGATGATTTGTGGTTTAGTCTGGGTTCGTGCAGATAACCAACAATTCTAAGATGTTTGAAATGAGACTGACGTGAGGTAAAGAATAAATAATTAATTAGAAGACTAATAGATTAGATTATTAAAATATCTGAAGAGTTATATTCAGACAATTATAACTTTGTAATCTGAAGATTCCGTGGTGCCCCGACTTCCTAGTTAATAAAATGCACATGATTAGTTTAATCACGTAATAATAATTACAGAGAATTGATTTGATAAAATAACAGTCTTCACATTTAATGATAGCCAGAGACACGACACACAGTAATAGCATCACTGCTATTAGCTTCACGACATACTATGGAATGCCGTTTGGGTCAAAAAAGATACACGTCAAATAACACTATTTGACAATAACACAATTTGACGTGTTAAATAAGCTTTCAATTTGAAACGTCAAATTACACAGTTCTATTATAGAATGTTGTGTGTTCTGAATTTGCAAGCCAAGCACCACCACTACTATCAGTAGCACTGTCAAAGCTGTACAAAAAAAGTCTGCAAACAAGCAATCACCGGCCACGAACGATGTGTTTACAATACCGCGTTGGTAGTGAAGTATCGACAGCAACTTCTGGGGTAGCTAGCTTGCTTTAGCTTGATAGCTAGCTAGCAACAATACAACTAACCTGAAAACAATGACTAGTAGAAACTGCAGTCATTTTCATTATTCATAGCAATGATTTAGGAATCCTTGTGAGTAAGTATTAGCTAGGTAGCCACTTGTTGTTCACCTATTGAAATTGAACTTCAGTTCATGAAAATAAATAGCTAGCCAGTGTCGTGGCAGAATCAGAATACTTTAGGTAACATTTATAAATAAGATGTTTTATTCATTTTATTGCATGCTTATGTGAGATATTTGTCATTAGAACGTCTTCTTTTGGATAATACTGTTTGCAGTTTGCAGTTATCCCTTTCCTGCTAGGGCTAAGTTACATTGGGCCCCAGAGAGGGGAAAGGTCAGTCTTATCTGTGAATGTGTCTGTAAACTATTCCTTAATCATGTGGAGGGATGGTGTAATAAATGGGGAACCAGATAGATGGCTCCACAATGTCTGTGTGCCAGTCACTGTCTCTCTGTGATCTTGTCCAGGAGGGGGTGTATTTGATATATGCCATTGGAAGAGGTAGTGTTTTTGGTTCTGAGTGGTACCAAGAGCGAGATAAGAACATAGTTTAGGAGACCAAAGCTGAACGATAATTTATAGCCAATGCTGTCTGGCTATGTGTTTCTTTGCTATAAAAGATCTCAGTTGCAATGTGTAAGCACTCTCAGAGAATTCATTCATAGACACTGAATTGATCTGAGAGTCACAGGGTTGTGATGGAGCTCATAATTAAAGATGGACTTTATGATAACTCTGTCTTGTGCGTGGTTTGCTCTCTTGTGATTTGGTAATACAGGACATTTCCACTACACCAGCTACTTAACCCTGTTGCCCAAAGCTAACATTATAAGCAGCCAGCTAGCTTCATCTGGCTAGTGAGGGTCAACCGGACATGGTCATGTGTTGTGAAGCTAGCCACAATAAGAATTAGGCACAATAGTGGAATTTGCGGTTTGCCTTCAAAATAAAAGTACCTCTTTGAACGTGATGCAGAAGGTTAAAATTTGTGGAATCTTTCCATATTTAGACTAGATACTTTTAACAAGGTTGGAATGTGAATCAATGAAATGGGTTATCAGTCTACTTGGTGACACCCACAGAACACAACAGTGAAGTGTTTACGCAAATATTAGCGTTGTAGCTCTTATCACGAGACTGTGACTGAGTGAAATCACCTCCCCAGTCAGCCTATTGTGTGTATTGACATTCATGTTGCACTGTACAGCTTTACCTAAGGATTGGGGATCAATGAAATGGAGTATCAGTCTACTCAATACCCAAGATTTTTTTCCTCAGAGTTAACAAGATGGTGCTGATAGAGATGGCAGTTTCGCTTCTCGTCCTTAGGAAACTGTGTAGTATTTTGTTTTTTTATGTATTATTTCTTACATTGTTAGACCAGAAAACCTTAAGTGTTGTTACATACAGCCGGGAAGAACTATTGGATATCAGAGAGAAGACAACTTACAAGCACTACGACCAGGAATACAGCTTTTCCAAAGCGGATCCTTTGTCTGCCTCTCCCAGGGCATTTGAACTGATTCCAGAAGCCCACCCAAAACAACGCCGCCGGAGGAGAGGGAGCCTGAGCGGTCTTCTAGTGACGCTTTGGAGGCGTGCACACCACCAACCGCTTCCGAGTATATTACTCGCTAATGTCCAGTTCCTAGTTAACAAAGTCAACTAATTCAGGGCTAGAGTTGCTTTCTATTGAGATATCCGGGATTGTAACATACTCTGTTTCACGGAAACATGGCAAGCTTGGGATATGCTGTCGGAGTCGGTACAGCCCACGGGATTTAAACATCTCTCCGGTAAGAAGAAGGGCAGGGTGTATTTTTCATGATTAATGACTCATGGTGTAATCGTAACAACATACAGGAACTCAAGACCTTTTGTTCATCCTGACCTAGAATTCCTCACAATAAAATGCCGAACGTATTATCTCCCAAAAGAACTCTCCTCGGTTATTGTCACAGCCGTGTATATCCCCCCTCAAGCTGATACCACGACGGCCCTCAAGGAACTTCACTGGACTTTATGCAAACTGGAAAGCATATATCCTGATGCTGCATTTATTATAGCTGGGGATTTTAACAAAGCTAATTTGAGAACAAGGCTACCTAAATTCTATTCACTCGTGTACTGCATATCGAATGCAGTACACGAGCGAGTAACAGGCTCGACCATTGCTACTCTAACTTCCGCAATACATACAAGGCCCTTCCGCAATGCATACAAGGCCCTCCCCCGCCCTCCTTTTGGCAAATCTGACCATGACTCCATCTTGTTGCTCCCTTCCTGTAGGCAGAAACTAAAACAGGAAGCGCACGTCCTTAGGTCTATCCAACTCTGGTTTGACCAATCGGATTCTACGCTTCAAGATTGTTTCGATCACGTGGACTGACATATACGCTGACCCGGTGAGGACGTTTGTAAGGAAGTGTATGAGATTGTTGTACCCGCTGTTACTATTAAAACCTTCCCTAACTAGAAACCGTGGATAGATTGCAGCATTCGCTCTAAACTGAAAGCACGTTCCACCGCATTTAATCATGGTAAGGCGACTGGGAATATGGCCAAATACAAACAGTGTAGTTATTCCCTCCATAAGGCAATCCAACAGGCAAAACGTCAGTATAGAGACAAAGTGGACTTGTAATTCAACGGCTCAAACACGAGACGTATGTGGCAGGGTGTACAGACAATCACGGATTACAAACAGAAAACCAACCCCTTCGTGGACATCAACGTCTTGGTTCCAGACAAACTAAATACCTTCTTTGCCTGCTTTGAGGATAATACAGTGCCACCGACACGGCCCGCTACTAAAGACTGTGGGCTCTCCTTCTCCGTGGCCGATGTGAGTAAAATAGTGTTAACCTTCGTAAGGCTGCCGACCCAGACGGCATCCCGACCCTGACGTCCTCAGGGTCGGGATTACCACTAAAACAATCCCTATCCCAGTTTGGGATTACATCTATGTAATGTAATGTATCTATGTAATGTAATGTATCCCAATAGGTCCACAGACGATGCAATCGCCATCACACTGCCCTATCCCATCTGGACAAGAGGAATACCTATGTAAGAATGCTGTTCATTGACTACAGCTCAGCATTCAACACCATAGTACCCTCCAGCCTCATCATTAAGCTTAGACCCTGGGTCTCGACCCTGCCCTGTGCAATTGGGTCATGGACTTCAAGACGGGTCGCCCCCAGGTGGTGAAGGTAGGAAACTATCTATTAAATTATGGCATAATTCTACTATTTGTATTCATTTGCATCACGGTCAATGACATACTTTTATTTTGAGGGCTAGCCGCAAAGTCCACTATTGTGGCTAATCGTTATTGTGGCTAGCTTCACATAGATGGGTCCGACCACCATTAATCAAATAAGAACTGTCATATAAATTATTATTAATAATTAATAATTATTTTAGTTGATAACACCTAGATTTATAGTTAGCTAGCTAACGATAGCTACTGAAACAGATGTTTTTGGGAAAGAACATTGTTTGCATCCATGCGCTAGCTTTTTTTTAATGACCAGCACTGTAGGTGCGAGAGACAACTTTACCAGCATCATAGCATCATAGCATCCGTACCGATGAATCGTCGTGACGTATGAAATACGAGTGATAGTGTAATCAATGTATTAAAACTACAAAAAACATTTATGAACGTGTTCAATTATAATGTGACGTGCAGTCATATTCAGGTCCTGATTGGTCAACAAGCTTAATTGACACGTCAAATAGTATTAAATAGTATATATTTTGACACGCAAAGACCCAAACAGCGTTCCATAGCAACGACCCAAACGGCGTTCCAAACGGCGTTCCATAGCAACGACCCAAATGGCGTTCCATAGCAACGACCCAAACGGCGTTCCATAGAAATCCTGGTTGAGAATGAAACGACTGAACAACGAAACATCACAGTAAGTAAGAAATAAATAGGTTTTGATGTTTTCTGGTGATGGGACATAAGTAAAGGCCAACAAAATAACTGTTTAGTCAGTGTGGTGTGGTGGGTGTAACCTTTATTTAAATAGGCATGTCAGTTAACATAATTCTTATTTATAATGACGGCCTACCCGCCAAACCCGGGCGACGCTGGACCAATTATGCGCCCCCTATGGGACTCCCAATCACGACCAGATGTGATACATTCTGGAACTATTTAACTTTTACGAGAATGCTTAAAAGGCAGCTAAAATGTCAAATGCGTTTATCGGTATTGTTTTTTGGAGGGGGGACAAGGAAAATATTGATATCGGTATCGACCAAAAACATCATATCGGAACATCCCTGGTTAAAACATTTAATAACAGTCCTCTGAGGATATTAAAAAGGTTTGGTATACCTCCACTGTACCGCCATCCAGCCCTGGAGATTTCCTGGACGTAAAGGCTTTAATTGGCTTTCACATGAGTCTTTCTATATTGTTGTTAACACACTGTGGTTGGAGGAGATGGAGGAGACTGAAACAAAAACATTTCCTTAAAGTACTTTGCTTCCTCTTTTCATAATATAATTTTGTGAATAACGGGTGACTCCGTCCTTTTGTAAAAAAGTTTCAGTAAATTATTTTTGGTAGCATTTCTATGTGGAAGAATAAAAAATAATTGAATGCATTTTTCTGTTAATTTTTCCCATGCTGGCCTTCTAGGCAGAGTTCCTCTGTCCAGTGTCTGTGTAATATATTTATAATATATATTTGTATAATATATTACACTTGATCTTTCTTGAATAAATTCCTCCATTACTTTCTGTTTTTCCTCCAACTTTCTCTGAGTCTTTATGGTAAAGTTTTTATAGCCATCTATCTGTTCTGTTAGACCTTCTATTTCCTGTGTTAGTATGGACTCCTTTGTTAGTATGGACTCCTTTGTTAGTATGGACTCCTTTGTTAGTATGGACTCTTTTGTTAGTATGGACTCCTTTGTTAGTATGGACTCTTTTGTTAGTATGGACTCTTTTGTTAGTATGGACTCTTTTGTTAGTGTGGACTCTTATGTTAGTATGGACTCTTTTGTTAGTATGGACTCCTTTGTTAGTGTGGACTCCTTTGTTAGTATGGACTCTTTTGTTAGTATGGACTCTTTTGTTAGTATGGATGGACTCCTTTGTTAGTGTGGACTCTTTTGTTAGTATGGACTCTTTTGTTAGTGTGGACTCTTTTGTTAGTGTGGACTCTTTTGTTAGTGTGGACTCTTTTGTTAGTATGGATGGACTCCTTTGTTAGTATGGACTCCTTTGTTAGTATGGACTCCTTTGTTAGTATGGACTCCTTTGTTAGTATGGACTCCTTTGTTAGTATGGACTCCTTTGTTAGTATGGACTCCTTTGTTAGTATGGACTCTTTTGTTAGTATGGACTCTTTTGTTAGTATGGATGGACTCCTTTGTTAGTACGGATGGACTCCTTTGTTAGTATGGACTCTTTTGTTAGTGGACTCCTTTGGATGGACTCTTTTGTTAGTATGGACTCCTTTGTTAGTATGGATGGACTCCTTTGTTAGTATGGACTCTTTGTTAGTATGGACTCCTTTGTTAGTATGGACT
This sequence comes from Oncorhynchus tshawytscha, assembly GCF_018296145.1. Lineage (NCBI taxonomy): Eukaryota > Metazoa > Chordata > Actinopteri > Salmoniformes > Salmonidae > Oncorhynchus > Oncorhynchus tshawytscha. Next base: position 34,355,602 of record NC_056459.1, read on the forward strand.
CCTTTGTTAGTATGGACTCATTTGTTAGTATGGACTCTTTTGTTAGTATGGACTCTTTTGTTAGTGTGGACTCTTTTGTTAGTATGGATGGACTCCTTTGTTAGTATGGACTCCTTTGGACTCCTTTGTTAGTATGGACTCCTTTGTTAGTGTGGACTCTTTTGTTAGTATGGACTCTTTTGTTAGTGTGGACTCTTTTGTTAGTGTGGACTCTTTTGTTAGTGTGGACTCTTTTGTTAGTATGGATGGACTCCTTTGTTAGTGTGGACTCCTTTGTTAGTATGGACTCCTTTGTTAGTATGGACCCTTTGTTAGTATGGACTCTTTTTGTTAGTATGGACTCTTTTGTTAGTATGGATGGACTCCTTTGTTAGTATGGACTCTTTTGTTAGTGTGGACTCCTTTGTTAGTATGGACTCCTTTGTTAGTGTGGACTCTTTTGTTAGTGTGGACTCCTTTGTTAGTATGGACTCTTGTTAGTATGGACTCTTTTGTTAGTGTGGACTCTTTTGTTAGTATGGATGGACTCCTTTGTTAGTATGGACTCCTTTGTTAGTATGGACTCCTTTGTTACATGGACTCTTTGTTAGTGTGGACTCCTTTGTTAGTATGGACTCCTTTGTTAGTGTGGACTCTTTTTGTTAGTATGGATGGACTCCTTTGTTAGTATGGACTCCTTTGTTAGTATGGACTCCTTTGTTAGTATGGACTCCTTTGTTAGTATGGACTCCTTTGTTAGTATGGACTCCTTTGTTAGTATGGACTCTTTTGTTAGTATGGACTCTTTTGTTAGTATGGACTCTTTTGTTAGTATGGACTCTTTTGTTAGTGTGGACTCTTTTGTTAGTATGGACTCTTTTGTTAGTATGGACTCTTTTGTTAGTATGGACTCTTTTGTTAGTGTGGACTCTTTTGTTAGTATGGACTCTTTTGTTAGTATGGACTCTTTTGTTAGTGTGGACTCTTTTGTTAGTATGGACTCTTTTGTTAGTGTGGACTCTTTTGTTAGTGTGGACTCTTTTGTTAGTATGGACTCTTTTGTTAGTATGGACTCATTTGTTAGTATGGACTCTTTTGTTAGTATGGACTCTTTTGTTAGTATGGACTCCTTTGTTAGTATGGACTCCTTTGTTAGTGTGGACTCCTTTGTTAGTATGGACTCCTTTTTGTTAGTGTGGACTCTTTTTTGTTACTCCTTTGTTGTGGACTCTTTTGTTAGTGTGGACTCTTTTGTTAGTATGGATGGACTCCTTTGTTAGTATGGACTCATTTGTTAGTGTGGACTCTTTTGTTAGTATGGATGGACTCCTTTGTTAGTGTGGACTCTTTTGTTAGTATGGACTCTTTTGTTAGTGTGGACTCTTTTGTTAGTGTGGACTCTTTTGTTAGTTGGACTCCTTTGTTAGTATGGATGGACTCCTTTGTTAGTGTGGACTCCTTTGTTAGTATGGACTCCTTTGTTAGTATGGACTCCTTTGTTAGTATGGACTCTTTTGTTAGTATGGACTCTTTTGTTAGTTGGACTCTTTGTTAGTGGACTCTTTGTTAGTGTGGACTCTTTTGTTAGTATGGATGGACTCCTTTGTTAGTATGGACTCCTTTGTTAGTATGGACTCCTTTGTTAGTATGGACTCCTTTGTTAGTGTGGACTCTTTTGTTAGTATGGACTCTTTTGTTAGTGTGGACTCTTTTGTTAGTGTGGACTCTTTTTTGTTAGTGTGGACTCTTTTTTGTTAGTATGGACTCTTTGTTAGTATGGACTCCTTTGTTAGTATGGACCCCTTTGTTAGTATGGACTCCTTTGTTAGTATGGACCTCCTTTGTTACTCTTTTGTATGGACTCTTTTGTTAGTATGGACTCTTTTGTTAGTATGGATGGACTCCTTTTGTTAGTATGGACTCTTTTGTTAGTGTGGACTCCTTTGTTAGTATGGACTCCTTTGTTAGTGTGGACTCTTTTTTTGTTAGTGTGGACTCTTTTGTTAGTGTGGACTCTTTTGTTAGTATGGACTCTTTTGTTAGTGTGGACTCTTTTGTTAGTATGGACTCTTTTGTTAGTGTGGACTCTTTTGTTAGTGTGGACTCTTTTGTTAGTGTGGACTCTTTTTTGTTAGTATGGATGGACTCCTTTGTTAGTATGGACTCCTTTGTTAGTATGGACTCCTTTGTTAGTATGGACTCCTTTGTTAGTATGGACTCCTTTTTTGTTAGTATGGACTCTTTTGTTAGTATGGACTCTTTTGTTAGTGTGGACTCCTTTGTTAGTGTGGACTCTTTTGTTAGTATGGATGGACTCCTTTGTTAGTGTGGACTCCTTTGTTAGTATGGACTCCTTTGTTAGTATGGACTCCTTTGTTAGTATGGACTCCTTTGTTAGTATGGACTCTTTTGTTAGTGTGGACTCTTTTGTTAGTGTGGACTCTTTTGTTAGTATGGATGGACTCCTTTGTTAGTGTGGACTCCTTTTTGCTACTCTTTTGTATGGACTCCTTTGTTAGTATGGACTCCTTTGTTAGTATGGACTCCTTTGTTAGTATGGACCCCTTTGTTAGTATGGACTCTTTTGTTAGTATGGACTCTTTTGTTAGTATGGATGGACTCCTTTGTTAGTATGGACTCTTTTGTTAGTGTGGACTCCTTTGTTAGTATGGACTCCTTTGTTAGTGTGGACTCTTTTTGTTAGTGTGGACTCCTTTGTTAGTATGGACTCCTTTGTTAGTGTGGACTCCTTTGTTAGTATGGACTCTTGTTAGTATGGACTCCTTTGTTAGTGTGGACTCTTTTGTTAGTATGGACTCCTTTGTTAGTATGGACTCCTTTGTTAGTATGGACTCCTTTGTTAGTATGGACTCCTTTGTTAGTATGGACTCCTTTGTTAGTGTGGACTCTTTTTGTTAGTGTGGACTCTTTTTTGTTAGTATGGACTCTTTTTGTTAGTATGGACTCCTTTGTTAGTATGGACTCTTTTGTTAGTGTGGACTCTTTTGTTAGTATGGATGGACTCCTTTGTTAGTGTGGACTCCTTTGTTAGTATGGACTCCTTTGTTAGTATGGACTCCTTTGTTAGTATGGACTCCTTTGTTAGTATGGACTCCTTTGTTAGTATGGACTCCTTTGTTAGTATGGACTCTTTTGTTAGTGGATGGACTCCTTTGTTAGTATGGACTCCTTTGTTAGTATGGACTCCTTTGTTAGCATGGACTCTTTTGTTAGTGTGGACTCCTTTGTTAGTGTGGACTCCTTTGTTAGTATGGACTCTTGTTGTTAGTGTGGACTCTTTTGTTAGTATGGACTCTTTTGTTAGTGTGGAAACTTGTTAGTATGGACTCTTTTGTTAGTGTGGACTCCTTTGTTAGTGTGGACTCTTTTGTTAGTATGGACTCTTTTGTTAGTGTGGACTCCTTTGTTAGTATGGACTCTTTTGTTAGTGTGGACTCTTTTGTTAGTATGGACTCTTTTGTTAGTATGGACTCTTTTGTTAGTATGGATGGACTCCTTTGTTAGTATGGACTCTTTTTTGTTAGTGTGGACTCCTTTGTTAGTATGGACTCCTTTGTTAGTGTGGACTCTTTTGTTAGTGTGGACTCCTTTGTTAGTGTGGACTCTTTTGTTAGTATGGACTCTTTTGTTAGTGTCGACTCTTTTGTTAGTATGGACTCTTTTGTTAGTGTGGACTCTTTTTGTTAGTGTGGACTCTTTTGTTAGTGTGGACTCTTTTGTTAGTATGGATGGACTCCTTTGTTAGTGCGGACTCCTTTGTTAGTATGGACTCCTTTGTTAGTATGGACTCCTTTGTTAGTATGGACTCCTTTGTTAGTATGGACTCTTTTGTTAGTATGGACTCTTTTGTTAGTGTGGACTCCTTTGTTAGTGTGGACTCTTTTGTTAGTATGGATGGACTCCTTTGTTAGTGTGGACTCCTTTGCTAGTATGGACTCCTTTGTTAGTATGGACTCCTTTGTTAGTATGGACTCCTTTGTTAGTATGGACTCTTGTTAGTGTGGACTCTTTTGTTAGTGTGGACTCTTTTGTTAGTATGGATGGACTCCTTTGTTAGTGTGGACTCCTTTGCTAGTATGGACTCCTTTGTTAGTATGGACTCCTTTGTTAGTATGGACTCCTTTGTTAGTATGGACCCCTTTGTTAGTATGGACTCTTTTGTTAGTAAGGACTCTTTTGTTAGTATGGATGGACTCCTTTGTTAGTATGGACTCTTTTGTTAGTGTGGACTCCTTTGTTAGTATGGACTCCTTTGTTAGTGTGGACTCTTTTGTTAGTGTGGACTCCTTTGTTAGTATGGACTCCTTTGTTAGTGTGGACTCCTTTGTTAGTATGGACTCTTGTTAGTATGGACTCCTTTGTTAGTGTGGACTCTTATGTTAGTATGGACTCCTTTGTTAGTATGGACTCCTTTGTTAGTATGGACTCCTGTGTTAGTGTGGACTCCTGTGTTAGTATGGACTCTTGTGTTAGTGTGGACTCTTTTGTTAGCATGGACTCTTGTTAGTATGGACTCCTTTGTTAGTATGGACTCTTTTGTTAGTATGGACTCTTTTGTTAGTGTGGACTCCTGTGTTAGTATGGACTCTTTTGTTAGTGTGGACTCCTGTGTTAGTATGGACTCTTGTTAGTATGGACTCTTTTGTTAGCATGGACTCTTGTTAGTATGGACTCTTGTGTTAGTATGGACTCCTTTGTTAGTATGGACTCTTTTGTTAGTATGGATGGACTCCTTTGTTAGTATGGACTCCTTTGTTAGTATGGACTCCTTTGTTAGCATGGACTCTTTTGTTAGTGTGGACTCCTTTGTTAGTGTGGACTCCTTTGTTAGTATGGACTCTTCTGTTAGTGTGGACTCTTTTGTTAGTATGGACTCTTTTGTTAGTGTGGAAACTTGTTAGTATGGACTCTTTTGTTAGTGTGGACTCCTTTGTTAGTGTGGACTCTTTTGTTAGTATGGACTCTTTTGTTAGTATGGACTCTTTTGTTAGTGTGGACAACGACCCAAATGGCGTTCCATAGCAACGACCCAAACGGCGTTCCATAGCAACGACCCAAACGGCGTTCCATAGAAATCCTGGTTGAGAATGAAACGACTGAACAACGAAACATCACAGTAAGTAAGTGAAAGAAATAGGTTTTGATGTTTTACTGGTGATGGGGACATAAGTAAAGGCCAACAAAATAACTGTTTAGTCAGTGTGGTGTGGTGGGTGTAACCTTTATTTAAATAGGCATGTCAGTTAACATAATTCTTATTTATAATGACGGCCTACCCCGGCCAAACCCGGGCGACGCTGGACCAATTGTGCACCCCCCTATGGGACTCCCAATCACGACCAGATGTGATACATTCTGGAACTATTTAACTTTTACGAGAATGCTTAAAAGGCAGCTAAAATGTCAAATGCGTTTATCGGTATTGTTTTATTTTTTTTGGGGGGGGACAAGGAAAATATTGGATATCGGTATCGACCAAAAACATCATATCGGAACATCCCTGGTTAAAACATTTAATAACAGTCCTCTGAGGATATTAAAACAGGTTGAGTATACCTCCACTGTACCGCCATCCAGTCCTGGAGATTTCCTGGACGTAAAGGCTTTAATTGGCTTTCACATGAGTCTTTCTATATTGTTGTTAACACAGAGGAGATGGAGGAGACTGAAACAAAAACATTTCCTTAAAGTACTTTGCTTCCTCTTTTCATAATATAATTTTGTGAATAACGGGTGACTCCGTCCTTTTTGTAAAAAAGTTTCAGTAAATTATTTTTGGTAGCATTTCTATGTGGAAGAATAAAAAATAATTGAATGCATTTTTCTGTTAATTTTTCCCATGCTGGCCTTCTAGGCAGAGTTCCTCTGTCCAGTGTCTGTGTAATATATTTATAATATATATTTGTATAATATATTACACTTGATCTTTCTTGAATAAATTCCTCCATTACTTTCTGTTTTTCCTCCAACTTTCTCTGAGTCTTTATGGTAAAGTTTTTATAGCCATCTATCTGTTCTGTTAGACCTTCTATTTCCTGTGTTAGTATGGACTCCTTTGTTAGTATGGACTCTTTTGTTAGTATGGACTCATGTTGTTAGTGTGGACTCTTTTGTTAGTATGGACTCTTTTGTTAGTATGGACTCTTTTGTTAGTGTGGACTCTTTTGTTAGTATGGACTCTTTTGTTAGTATGGACTCTTTTGTTAGTATGGACTCTTTTGTTAGTATGGACTCTTTTGTTAGTATGGACTCCTTTGTTAGTATGGACTCCTTTTGTTAGTATGGACTCTTTTGTTAGTATGGACTCTTTTGTTAGTATGGACTCTTTTGTTAGTATGGACTCTTTTGTTAGTATGGACTCCTTTGTTAGTATGGACTCCTTTGTTAGTATGGACTCCTTTGTTAGTATGGACTCTTTTGTTAGTATGGACTCTTTTGTTATTATGGACTCTTGTTAGTATGGACTCTTTTGTATGGACTTTGTTAGTGTGGACTCCTTTGTTAGTATGGACTCCTTTGTTAGTATGGACTCTTTTGTTAGTGTGGACTCCTTTGTTAGTATGGACTCTTTTGTTAGTATGGACTCTTTTGTTATTATGGACTCTTGTTAGTATGGACTCTTTTGTTAGTGTGGACTCCTTTGTTAGTATGGACTCTTTTGTTAGTATGGACTCCTTTGTTAGTATGGACTCTTTTGTTAGTGTGGACTCCTTTGTTAGTTGGACTCCTTTGTTAGTGTGGACTCCTTTGTTAGTATGGACTCCTTTGTTAGTGTGGACTCCTTTGTTAGTGTGGACTCCTTTGTTAGTGTGGACTCCTTTGTTAGTATGGACTCTTTTGTTAGTATGGACTCCTTGTTAGTGTGGACTCCTTTGTTAGTATGGACTCTTTTGTTAGTATGGACTCTTTTGTTAGTATGGACTCTTTTGTTAGTGTGGACTCCTTTGTTAGTGTGGACTCCTTTGTTAGTATGGACTCCTTTGTTAGTATGGACTCTTTTGTTAGTATGGACTCTTTTGTTAGTGTGCACTCATTTGTTAGTATGGACTCTTTTGTTAGTATGGACTCTTTTGTTAGTGTGCACTCATTTGTTAGTATGGACTCTTTTGTTAGTGTGGACTCTTTTGTTAGTATGGACTCTTTTGTTAGTATGGACTCTTTTGTTAGTGTGCACTCATTTGTTAGTATGGACTCTTTTGTTAGTATGGACTCTTTTGACCTAAATTGTTTTTGTTGTAGAGATGAGTACAGAGCTGCATGGCCTCTAAAGGCACATTTAAAAGTGTCCTATACAAAAAGGGGATTTGCTGTACCAATGTTATTCCCCCCAAAAATGCAGTTGTAAATTCCTCTATCCTAGTTAAAAACAAGTTATCATCCAATAGGCTTTTGATTAAATTTCCAATATCCTCACCCATGTCAGGATTCAGTAAGAGTAATATATATGCCAAATATCTTATGGTCCGACAGCATTCTAACCCCTATCAACACTTTTTAAACGTTTGGTGCCAACAAGAACGACAAAAGAAAGTTGTCAAGACTAAGCTCAGCAAAAAAATGAAACATCCCTTTTTCAGAACCCCGTCTTTCAAAGATAATTCGGACTGTCCGCAATAGGCTGAGAGAGGCTGGTCTGAGGACTTGTAGGCCTGTTGTAAGTCAGGTCCTCACCAGACATCACCGGCAACAGCGTCGCCTATGGGCACACAAACCCACCGTCGCAGGACCAGACAGGCATGCCAAAAAGTGCTCATCGCTGACAAGTCGTACTTTTGCCTCACCAGGAGTGATGGTCGGATTCGCGTTTATCGTCGAAGGAATGAGCGTTACACCAAGGCCTGTACTCTGGAGCGGGATCGATTTGGAGGGCCCATCATGGTCTGTGGCAGTGTGTCACAGCATCATCGGACTGAGCTTGTTGTCATTGCAGGCAATCTCAACGCTGTGCGTTACAGGGAAGACATCCTCCTCCCTCATGTGGCACCCTTCCTGCAGGCTCATCCTGACATGACCCTCCAGCATGACAATACCACCAGCCATACTGCTCATTGCCTTAGGTCTGGGGATGTCAGAATAACAAGGTAACTTTTAATGTCAGCCTACAATGGCCAACAATGAATGACTACACGCTACCCCCTTGTGGTGAAAATGAGGAATCACAGGCTTGATGCAGCTCCATGAGTTATTACTGGCAGATAGATATACGAGAACTATGTAAACCTACACTGGAATTGCACTGTACTGCATACATACACACTGTACTTTTTAAAATGACTTTACGTGGTCAGACTGATGGAACCAAAACACTAAAGCTTGTTTACATGTTGTTTTCATTTTATTTATTTATTTGTTGACAGGTAAAAGCAGACAGAAAAGAAGAGCTTTAAGGGTCCGTCCATACGGAGAGCCCCTTAATATAGATCTATACTTAACTAGAATATGAACACAACATGTGAAGTGTTGGTCCCATGTTTGAAGAGCTGAAATTAAAATATCCCAGAAATGTTCCAGATGCTCAAAAAGCTTATTTCTCTCTCAAGTTTTCTGCACAAATTTGTTTACATCCCTGTTAGTGAGCATTTCTCCTTTGCCAAGATAATCGATCCATCTGACAGGTGTGACATATCAAGAAACTGATTAAACAGCATGATCATTACACAGGTGCACCTTGTGCTGGGGACAATAAAAGGCCAATCTAAAATGTGCAATTTGGTCACAACACAATAACACAGATGTCTTGAAGTTTGAGGGAGCGTGGAATTGGCATGCTGACTGCAGGAATGTCCACCAGAGCTGTTGCCAGAGAATTGAACGTTCATTTCTCTACCATCAGCCACCTCCAATGTTGTTGTAGAGAATTTGGCAGTACGTCCAACCGGCCTCACAACCGCAGACCACATGTAACCATGTCAGCTAAGGACCTCCACATCCGGCTTCTTCACCTGCGGGATCGTCTGAGAACGGGGGGTACTCAGGAGTATTTCTGTAAAGCTCTTTTGTGGGAAAAAAAACAAACAAATTCTGATTGGCTGACCCTCCCAGGCCCACCAGTGGCTGCTCCCTTGCCGAAATCCATAGATTAGGGCCTATTGACAGATTTCCTTCTATAAACTGTATCTCAGTAAAAACGTTTACAAATTGTTGCAAGTTGCGTTTATATTTGTGTTCAGTATAGGATCAGACTACCTTCCATTAAACATTATGGCGGAGGGACACATAACTGACTTGATATCGGTGTCAGTGGGTAACTTGATCTAGGATCATCTTATTCTTCATTTAATCCTGGTCCTATAGCGAGCCTTAGAATGTGTGTAGCGGCAACCCAACCCCCCTCGGAGACTGGGTCTGTAGTAGGTTAACAGTAACTTTCCTAACATTCCCTGGTTTTTACAGAAAGGCCTGGTTGCAGAATTCTCGGAATTGCTCTCCTAAATGCTCTCCTAAATGCTCTCCTAAATTTTCAGGAATGTCCCCAAACCAGGATTACTGGAAAAACCTGGGGAGTTTAGGGGGAAAGTTACCGTAGCAACCCTAATCTGTTGTTATTGCACTGCTATAAACAACAGGGTAACGCTACTTTACGCTCCTCTTATCATCCGGTCTACATAACGCTGTCGTAGCAATAACATAAGAGGTGTCATAAAACAGTCATAACAACGGTCGTTTTGTGTACGACCGCTGACTTTATAACCTCCCTAACCCAGAGGTCAGGCTACTTGGCTAAAGTTACTGTAGATACTGCCAGTCAGCGACTTAGAAAAAGTTACTGTAGAAATTGCAGGTTAGGCTACTTGGCTAAAGTTACAGTAGATATTGCAGCGACTTTAACCCGACACCGAACAACCTCATCAAGGGGTCATCGGCATAACAAACAGCACAACGGCTGGACCCAGTATAGAGTCCTGATCGAGGCTACTCCCAAATCCCATACAATATACTAAATCAAGCTAATGAGGTAACCTACGCAGTGGTATAACAGGTGTTATAACAGGGATAAGTCAGGGGACATAAATTTCGGAAAGTATTCAGACCCCTTGACTTTTTCCACATTCTAAAATTGAATATATATATATTTTTTTTAATCATCTATCTATACACAATACCCCATGATAACAAAACAGGTTTAAACATTTTTTTGCTAATTTATTACAAACAAAAAAAACAGAAATAGCTTATTTACATACGTATTCAGACCCTGTGCTATGAGACTCAAAATTGAGTTCAGGTTCATCCTGTTTTCATTTATCATCCTTGAGATGTTTCTACAACTTGGGAGTCCACCTGTGGTAAAATCAATTGATTGGCCATGATTTGGAAAGGCACACACCTGTCTACATAAGGTCCCACAGTTGACAGTGCATGTCAGAGCAAAAACCGAGCCATGAGGTCGAAGGTATTGTACATAGAGCGTCGAGAAAGGATTATGTCGAGGCACAGATCTGGGGAAGGGTAACAAAACATTTCTGCAGCATTGAAGGTCCCCAAGAAGAGTGGCCTCCATCATTCTTAAATGGAAGAAGTTTGGAACAACCAAGGCTCTTCCTAGAGCTGGCTGCAATCGGGGAGAAGGTCACTCTGACAGAGCTCCAGAGTTCCTCTGTGGAGATGGGAGAAACTTCCAGAAAGACAACCATCTCTGCAGCACTCCACCAATCTGGCCTTTATGGTAGAGTGGCCAGACGGAAGACACTCCTCAATAAAAAGGCACATCACAGCCCGCTTGGAGTTAAGGACTCTCAGAGCATTAGAAACTAGATTCTCTAGTCTGATGAAACCAAGATTGAACTCTTTGGCCTGAATGCCAAGCGTCACGTCTAGAGAAAACCTGGCACTATCCCTATGGTGAAGCATGGTGGTGGCAGCATCATGCTCCGGGGATGTTTTTCAGCAGCAGGGACTGGGAGACTAGTCAGTATCGAAAGATTTACAAAGCGAAGTACAGAGAGATCCTTGATGAAAACCTGCTCCAGAGCACTCAGAACCTCAGACTAGGGTGAAGGTTAACCTTTCAACAGGACAATGACCCTAAGCACATAGCCAAGACAATGCAAGGGTGGCTTTGGGACAAGTCTCTGAATGTCCTTGAGTGGCCCAGCCAGAGCCCGGACTTGAATCCTATCGAACATCTCTGGAGAGGCCTGAAAATAGCTGTGCATCAAACTCCCCATCCAACTTCACAGAGCTTGAGAGGATCTGCAGAGAAGAATGGGAGAAACTCCACAAATACAGGTGTGCCAAGCTTGTAGCGTCATATCCAAGAGGAATCGATGCTGTAATCGCTGCCAAAGGTGCTTCAACAAAGTACTGAGTAAAGGGTCTGAATACTTATGTAAATGTAATATTTCAGTTTTTTTTTAACAACAACTTTTTCCTTTGTTATTATGTGGTATTGTGTGTAGATTAATGAGGGGATTTAAAAAAAATCAATTTTAGAATAAGCTGTAATGTAACAAAATGTGGAAAAAAGTAAAGGGGTCTGAATATTTTCCAAATGCACTGTAACCAGTACATGTCTACTGGTTCCTAAATGAGTCAACCTCACCACTCGTCTGTACCTTGGCATAACCTTTGGCATTAGGAGGTCAAATGTAGGCGGGCTTGTATAGGGGTGTGGGGAGGGTCATCTGAGCTTAACCTGCCTTATCTTTCCTATTTACTTAAATGTATGATTTATGGAGAGGTCACAGAGTTAGGGATATGTCAGTAAAGTTAGGATTCAGGCCCTGTGATAACAGAAATGTCTTGGTGACCAATAGAGAATGGCCTTGGGCCAGTGGCTAAAGGGCTAAATCCATATTGGAGACAAAGTGTTTCCTAAAACACTGTCTATGTCATTTTTAAGAAGGGAAAACACATGCAGAGAATTATGTTTCATATGCATAATAATCATTTAGTTTCAACCCCCCCCAAAAAAAACCCAAGCTCTCGACCAAGAGCAAAGAATTGACAGAAAATGAACTTGAAAGCACATTACCATAGTTGTTCCACTTCTTGGAAAATACATGAAATCAAAGGAAGTGACCAGGAAGTGCAGCTTTCAGTTATACACACCATATGTAAAGAGTAGCTTATACTACAATGAGCAGAGGTACTTATAGCACAGCAGACATTACAAGTCATGATTAACAAACACATTTTATGTGGCCAAGAACATTTTTTTTTAGAAATCAAACAGACTAGCTTATCTGGGTTTCAGAGAATAGTAGACTTCAGTGGTTAATGTTGAACAGAGAGAAAAAAAAGAGGGACATCATTAACTCATTATAATTAGTTACTAATACATAATGTTCCTTTGATTAATAGAGACATTCATTGACAAAGAAAAGACGAGTAGACAGAAGTATATAGAAGGGAACCCTGGGCTACCTTGGCTTACTGACATTAAAAATAAGACATACAGTTGAAGTGGGAAGTTTACATCCACTTAGGTTGGAGTCATTAACTCGTTTTTTCAACCACTCCACACATTTCTTGTTAACAAACTATAGTTTTGGCAAGTCATTAGGACATCTACTTTGTGCATGACACAAGTCATTTTTCAAACAATTGTTTACAGAGATTATTTAACTTATAATTCACTGTATCACAATTCCAGTGGGTCAGAGGTTTACATTCACTAAGTTGACTGAGCCTTTAAACAGCTTGGAAAATTCCAGAAAATTATGTCATGGCTTCTGATAGGCTGATTGACATCATTTGAGTCAATTGGAGGTGTACCTGTGGATGTATATCAAGGCCTACCTTCAAACTCAGTGCCTCTTTGCTTGACATCATGGAAAAATCAAATGAAATCAGCCAAGACCCCAGAAAAACAATTGTAGACCTCCACAAGTCTGGTTCATACTTGGGAGCAATTTCCAAACACCTGAAGGTACCACGCTCATCTGTACAAACAATAGCACGCAAGTATAAATGGGACCATGGGACCACGCAGCCATCATACCGCTCAGGAAGGAGACGCGTTCTGTCTCCTAGAGATGAACGTACTTTGGTGAGAAAAGTGCAAATCAATCCCAGAACAACAGCAAATGACCTTGTGAAGATGCTGGAGGCAACAGGTACAAAAGTATCTATATCCACAGTAAAACGAGGGAGGCTTGCATGGGAGGCTTACAAGCCGAAGCCGAAAATGGGAGGCTTACATGCCGAAGAACACCATCCCAACTGTGAAGCATGGGGGTAGCAGTACATGTTGTGGGGGTGCTTTGCTGCAGGAGGGACTGGTGCACTTCACAAAATAGATGGCATCATGTGGAAAGAAAATGATGAGATGTTGCTTCAATATATCCACAAGACATCAGTCAGGAAGTTAAAGCTTGGTCGCAAATGTGTCTTCCAAATGGACAATGACCCCAAGCATACATCCAAAGTTGTGGCAAAATGGCTTAAGGACAACAAACTCAAGGTATTAGAGTGGCCATCACAAAGCCCTGACCTCAATCCTATATAAAATCTTTGGGCAGAACTAAAAAAGCGTGTGCGAGCAAGGAGGCCTACAAACCTGACTCAGTTACACCAGCTCTGTCAGGAGGAATGGGCCAAAATTCACCCAACTTATTGTGGGAAGCTTGTGGAAGGCTACCCGAAACATTTGACCCAAGTTAAACAATTTAAAGGCAATGCTACCAAATACTAATTGAGTGTATGTAAACTTCTGACCCACTGGGAATGTGATGAAAGAAATAAAAGCTGAAATAAATCATTATCTCTCCTATTATTCTGACATTTCACATTATTTAAAATTAAGTAGTGATCCTAACTGATCTAAAACAGGGAATTTTTACTAGGATTATAAATGTCAGGAATTGTGAAAAACTGAGTTTAAATGTATTTGGCTAAAGGTGTATGTGAACTTCCCACTTCAACTGTACATAATACATAGTAAATGCAGTGAGGAAAACAAGTTAAAAAAGACATCCTTTCAACCCATTTTTGCTCACTGGGTGTTCATGTTTTGGCAGAAAAACAGTCAATATTATTATATGATATGAAACATTCCTTTACTACAGAGAAATATTGGACGATTCATCAGCCTCATCCACCATGTTTGGGTTTACCTGAGATTCCGTTTGTCCCTCAGGGTTGGACTCTTAACACTGACCAGACTACTTGATCGATCACTTGACCGATCGATAGATTGAGCCCAAAGTCTAACAAAGGTTACTAAGATCAGGTCAGACATTCAAGCGAGCAGAGAAGGCGGATATTATCATGCTGATATTATCTTAAAACACTATCGTCACAACAAAGATCAACCAAACTCAGCTTCGCTTGTTTCAACCAAACACACCGAACTCACCTTATCATCAAACACACCTGACCTGCAGGTTGAAAACATTCCTTACTCCCTCCACTTAGCTCCAGCTCCATTTTACACAACCACTCGTCAATACCTTTTAAAAAGAAAAATCGCAAATACATTTTTTACATTTTTCGCAAATACATTTTTTTAAAGAAAGGCTTTTAGCTTATAGAAGCGACGATAGATCCGCTTACCGGTAAAACCCTCTTCCTTCTAAGGAGTTTTTTTTTTTAGTTTAAGACAGTCTTGGAATGCACTATATATATATATAGAGAGAGATAAATATTGCCATTACTATAAAGCATGATTACTGTATACATACAGTGGCCTCCCTACCACTAGAGGCACCAGAGCGACCTGTAGCACCCTTTCCACTATTAACTCTGACTGTCATAACCCCTGAAGACCTCCAGGGGAACAGATACTCAGAGCAGTCTTAACCCCTGAAGACCTCTAGGAGGACAGACACTCAGAGCAGTCATAACCCCTGAAGACCTCTAGGAGGACAGATACTCAGAGCAGTCATAACCCCTGAAGACCTCTAGGACAGATACTCAGAGCAGTCATAACCCCTGAAGACCTCTAGGAGGACAGACACTCAGAGCAGTCATAACCCCTGAAGACCTCTAGGAGGACAGATACTCAGAGCAGTCATAACCCCTGAAGACCTCTAGGACAGATACTCAAGAGCAGTCATAACCCCTGAAGACCTCTAGGAGGACAGACACTCAGAGCAGTCATAACCCCTGAAGACCTCTAGGAGGACAGATACTCAGAGCAGTCATAACCCTGAAGACCTCTAGGAGGACAGACACTCAGAGCAGTCATAACCCCTGAAGACCTCTAGGAGGACAGATACTCAGAGCAGTCATAACCCCTGAAGACCTCTAGGAGGACAGATACTCAGAGCAGTCATAACCCCTGAAGACCTCTAGGAGGACAGATACTCAGAGCAGTCATAACCCCTGAAGACCTCTAGGAGGACAGACACTCAGAGCAGTCATTTTTCTTTTCTTTAAAAAAAATCCCTTATATATGTAAAAATCCACACTTTAGTGACGTTCTTCTCCCATTGGTCACTCCTCATCCACAGTCTCCCTTTTCGATTCGTCAGCTTTGTGTTCCAGGACCTGAGGGGCGGGGCTAGGAGGGGGAAGGACATTGACGGCAGCCAATGAGGAGGGGTCTTGTTGATCAAGGTCCTTCCTGGATGAAATCTCTTCCTGTGAAGGAAATAGGTATTCATTTATTAAAACAGTTGACTCCCGATACATGCAATTCAGTTCATTGTTTCAGGCAAATCGCTGACTGAATCGTTCATTCACTGACTCACCTGCTCTGAGAATCGTTGGTTCACTGACTCACCTGCTCTGAGAATCGTTGATTCACTGACTCACCTGCTCTGAGAATCGTTGATTCACTGACTCACCTGCTCTGAGAATCGTTGATTCACTGACTCACCTGCTCTGAGAATCGTTGATTCACTGACTCACCTGCTCTGAGAATCGTTGATTCACTGACTCACCTGCTCTGAGAATCGTTGATTCACTGACTCACCTGCTCTGAGAATCGTTGATTCACTGACTCACCTGCTCTGAGAATCGTTGATTCACTGACTCACCTGCTCTGAGAATCGTTGATTCACTGACTCACCTGCTCTGAGAATCGTTGATTCACTTGCTCTGCGTAGTCATGTGGCTCCAGCTCCTCCCCGTTGGAGTGACAGCTCGGGCTGCGAACCTCGATACCATGACTCTCCAAGATGGCCGCCTCTGAGGGAGCGAGAGAGGGGAGGAAGGAAAGAGTAAGGAAGGTAAATAACGAATGAGAGTGGCGAAACTTCTTGCGATCTATTTCCAGTCTACAAATTATTTGCAATTATGTTCTGGTCCCCCAAACCATCCGCTTTCGAAAAAAAACATACCGCGGCTGAATCTAGTTGATGGTCCCTGATGTACGACTCGGTGTGGCGTGGGGGACTCGGTGTGGCGTGGGAGACTCGGTGTGGCGTGGGAGACTCGGTGTGGCGTGGGGGACTCGATGTGGCGTGGGAGACTCGGTGTGGCGTGGGGGACTCGGTGTGGCGTGGGGGACTCGGTGTGGCGTGGGGACTCGGTGTGGCGTGGGAGACTCGGTGTGGCGTGGGAGACTCGGTGTGGCGTGGGAGACTCGGTGTGGCGTGGGAGACTCGGTGTGGCGTGGGAGACTCGGTGTGGCGTGCGGGACTCGGTGTGGCGTGGGGACTCGGTGTGGCGTGGGGGACTCGGTGTGGCGTGGGGGACTCGGTGTGGCGTGGGAGACTCGGTGTGGCGTGGGAGACTCGGTGTGGCGTGGGAGACTCGGTGTGGCGTGGGGGACTCGGTGTGGCGTGGGAGACTCGGTGTGGCGTGGGAGACTCGGTGTGGCGTGGGAGACTCGGTGTGGCGTGGGAGACTTGGTGTGGCGTGCAGGACTCGGTGTGGCGTGCGAGACTCGGTGTGGCGTGGGGGACTCGGTGTGGCGTGCGAGACTCGGTGTGGCGTGGGAGACTCGGTGTGGCGTGGGAGACTCGATGTGGCGTGCGGGACTCGGTGTGGCGTGCGAGACTCGGTGTGGCGTGGGAGACTCGGTGTGGCGTGCGGGACTCGGTGTGGCGTGCGAGACTCAGTGTGGCGTGCGAGACTCGGTGTGGCGTGCGGGACTCGGTGTGGCGTGCGAGACTCGGTGTGGCGTGCGGGACTCAGTGTGGCGTGGGAGACTCGGTGTGGCGTGCGACACTCGGTGTGGCGTGCGACTCGGTGTTGAGCATCAGAGATTCTCACCTATATTAGCCCGCCTCTTCATCTCCTTCCGGCGGTTGGCGAACCAGTTGTACACCTTCAGAGCCGTGACACGCTCAAACTCAGACAGCTTGCCTCCTGGGTAATGACAACAGGAAAAAAAAAGAAAGATGAACAAGTGAATATATTTAATTGGGTGAGCTGCTCTCTCTTCATGATAAAATGAGAGCCTTTTTAAACATGGGATTCGATTGACAAAGCAGACATTTGAGAGACCTAACAGACAGATTGATTACAGGTGTCTTGCCAAACAAACCAAACTGACCGGGTTTCTGGATGACTGAGTTGCAGGCGTTAGCGATCTCCTCTCTCTTTGCCTCGTCAGGGTACTGGTTCTCCATGAAGAAACTTGATAGCCAATAAGAAAACAGAAAGATGAGTCCTTCCTGCCCATGACTATAACCAAATCTCAAACTCTCATCATAGTGGAGGCGGGAGAAAGACACCATCCAGCCAATGAGAGTGCAGCTCCATCAGCCTAAATCAGGGCCATTAACCAGAGCAGACTAGACACTCATTGAATCCAGGCTGTATCACAACCGGCCGTGATTGGGAGTCCCATAGGGAGGCACACAATTGGCCCAGCTTCGTCAGATTTTCTCTCCACGCCCCTCTCCTCTTCTCTCCACGCTCCTCTCCACTTCTCTCCACGCCCCTCTCCACTTCTCTCCACTTCTCTTCACGCCCCTCCCCACTTCTCTCCACGCCCCTCTCCTCTCTCCTTTCCATTCCCCCCTCTCTCCTTTTCTCTCCAAGCCCCTCCCCTCTCTCCTTTTCTCTTCCTGCTCCTCCCCTCTCTCCATGCTCCTCCCCTCTCTCCTTTTCTCTTCCTGCCCCTCCTCTCTTTTTCTTTCCATGCCCCTCCCCTATCTCCTTTTCTCTTCCTGCCCCTCCCCTCTCTCCTTTTCTCTTCCTGCACCTCCCCTCTCTCTCCATGCCCCTCCCCTCTCTCCTTTTCTCTTCCTGCCCCTCCCCTCTCTCCTTTTCTCTCCATGCCCCTCCACTCTCTCATTTTCTCTCCATGCCCCTCCCTCTCTCCTTTTCTCTTCCTGCCCCTCCCCTCTCTCCTTTTCTCTCCATGCCCCTCCCCTCTCTCCTTTTCTCTCCATGCCCCTCCCCTCTCTCCTTTTCTCTCCATGCCCCTCCCCTCTCATTTTCTCTTCCTGCCCCTCCCCTCTCTCCTTTTCTCTCCATGCCCCTCCCCTCTCTCATTTTCTCTTCCTGCCCCTCCCCTCTCTCCTTTTCTCTCCATGCCCCTCCCCTCTCTCCTTTTCTCTTCCTGCCCCTCCTCTCCTTTGCTCTTCCTGCCCCTCCCCTCTCTCCTTTTCTCTTCCTGCCCCTCCTCTCCTTTGCTCTTCCTGCCCCTCCCCTCTCTCCTTTTCTCTTCCTGCCCCCCCCTCTCTCCTTTTCTCTCCATGCCCCTCCCCTCTCTCCTTTTCTCTTCCTGCCCCTCCTCTCCTTTGCTCTTCCTGCCCCTCCCCTCTCTCCTTTTCTCTTCCTGCTCCTCCCCTCTCTCCATGCCCCTCCCCTCTCTCCTTTTCTCTTCCTGCCCCTCCTCTCTCTCCTTTTCTCTTCCTGCCCCTCCCCTCTCTCCATGCCCCTCCTCTCTCTCCTTTTTGCTTCCTGCCCCTCCTTTCTCTCTTCCTGCCCCTCCCCTCCTCTCCTTTTCTCTCCATGCCCCTCTCCTTTTCTCTCCATGCCCCTCCCCTCTCTCCTTTTCTCTTCCTGCCCCTCCTCTCCTTTTCTCTTCCTGCCCCTCCCCTCTCTCCCTTTCTCTTCCTGCCCCTCCTCTCCTTTTCTCTTCCTGCCCCTCCCCTCTCCTTTTCTCTTCCTGCCCCTCCCCTCCTCTCCTTTTCTCTTCCTGCCCCTCCCTTCTCTCATTTTCTCTTCCTGACCCTCCCCTCTCCATGCCCCCCCCTCTCTCGTTTTCTCTTCCTGCCCCTCTCCTTTTCTCTTCTCTTCCTGCTCCTCCCTCCCCTCTCCATGCCCCTCCCCCTCTCCTTTTCTCTTCCTGACCCTCCCCTCTCCAAGTCCCTCCCCCTCTCATTTTCTCTTCCTGCCCCTCTCCTTTTCTCTTCCTGCCCCTCCTCTCCTTTTCTCTTCCTGCCCCTCCCCTCCTCTCCTTTTCTCTCCATGCCCCTCCCCTCTCTCCTTTTCTCTCCATGCCCCTCCCCTCTCTCCTCTCCATGCCCCTCCCCTCTCTCCTTTTCTCTTCCTGCCCCTCCTCTCCTTTTCTCTTCATGCTCCTCCCCTCTCTCCATGCCCCTCCCCTCTCTCCTTTTCTCTTCCTGCCCCTCCCCTATCTCCTTTTCTCTTCCTGCCCCTCCCCTATCTCCTTTTCTCTTCCTGCCCCTCCCCTATCTCCTTTTCTCTTCCTGCCCCTCCCCTATCTCCTTTTCTCTTCCTGCCCCTCCCCTATCTCCTTTTCTCTTCCTGCCCCTCCCATCTCTCCTTTTCTCTTCCTGCCCCTCCTCTCCTTTTCTCTTCATGCTCCTCCCCTCTCTCCATGCCCCTCCCTCTCTCCTTTTCTCTTCCTGCCCCTCCCCTATCTCCTTTTCTCTTCCTGCCCCTCCCCTATCTCCTTTTCTCTTCCTGCCCCTCCCCTATCTCCTTTTCTCTTCCTGCCCCTCCCCTATCTCCTTTTCTCTTCCTGCCCCTCCCATCTCTCCTTTTCTCTTCCTGCCCCTCCCATCTCTTCTCTTCTCTCTATGCCCCTCCCCTCTCTCCTTTTTTCTTCCTGCCCCTCCCCTCTCCATGCCCCCCCCCTCTCTCTCCATGCCAACCATCTCTCTCTCCTTTCCTCTCCATGCCAACACCCTCTCTTTCGCTCTCCAGGCCCCCCCCCCACCCCTCTCTCTCTCTCTCTCGCTCTCTCTCCTTGTCTCTCCAAGCCCCTCCTCTCTCACCTGGTCTCTCCAAGCCCCTCCTCTCTACTGGTCTCTACAAGCCCCTCCTCTCTCCTTGTCTCTCCAAGCCCCTCCTCTCTCCTTGTCTCTCCAAGCCCCTCCTCTCTCCTTGTCTCTCCAAGCCCCTCCTCTCTCCACGCTCCTCCTCTCTCTCCTTCTCTCCTTTTCTCTCCATACCCCTCCCCAAGCTCCTCCTCTCTCTCCAAAACCCCTCCTCTCTCCTTTTCTCTCCATACCCCCCCAAGCTCCTCCTCTCTCTCCAAAACCCCTCCTCTCTCCTTTTCTCTCCAAGCCCTTCCCCCTCCTTTTCTCTCCAAGCCCCTCCCCTCTCCATGTCCCTCTCCTTTTCTCTTTATGTCCCTCTTTTTCTCACCTAGCCCCTCCCCTCTCTCAATGTCCCTCTCGTTTTCTCTCCATGCCCCTCCCCTCTCCATGTCCCTCTCCTTTTCTCTCCATGCCCCTCCCCTCTCTCAATTCAATTCAATTTAATTCAAGGGGCTTTATTGGCATGGGAAACGTGTTAACATTGCAGATAATATACAAAAGTGAAATAAACAAACATTTACAGTAAACGTTACACATGCAGAAGTTTCAAAACAATAAAGACATTACAAATGTCATATTATATATATATATAGTGTTGTAACAATGTACAAATGGTAAAGGACACAAGGGGAAAATAAAGCATAAATATGGGTTGTATTTACAATGGTGTTTGTTCTTCACTGGTTGCCCTTTTCTTGTTGCAACAGGTCACAAATCTTGCTGCTGTGATGGAACACTGTGGTATTTCACCCAGTAGATATGGGAGTTTATCAAAATTGGGTTTGTTTTCAAATTCTTTGTGGATCTGTGTAATCTGAGGGAAATATGTCTCTCTAATATGGTCATACATTGGGCAGGAGGTTAGGAAGTGCAGCTCAGTTTCCACCTCATTTTGTGGGCAGTGAGCACATAGCCTGTCTTCTCTTGAGAGCCAGGTCTGCCTACGGCGGCCTTTCTCAATAGCAAGGCTATGCTCACTGAGTCTGTACATAGTCAAAGCTTTCCTTAATTTTGGGTCAGTCATAGTGGTCAGGTATTCTGCGTCTGTGTACTCTCTGTTTAGGGCCAAATAGCATTCTAGTTTGCTCTGTTTTTTTGTTAATTCTTTCCAATGTGTTAAGTAGTTATCTTTTTGTTTTCTCATGATTTGGTTGGGTCTAATTGTGCTGCTGTCCTGGGGCTCTGTAGTGTGTGTTTGTGTTTGTGAACAGAGCCCCAGGACCAGCTTGCTTAGGGGACTCTTCTCCAGGTTCATCTCTCTCTAGGTGATGGCTTTGTTATGGAAGGTTTGTGAATCGCTTCCTTTTACGTGGTTGTAGAATTTAACGGCTCTTTTCTGGATTTTGATAATTAGTGGGTATCGGCCTAATTCTGCTCTGCATGCACTATTTGGTGTTCTACGTTGTACACGGAGGATATTTTTGCAGAATCTCAATTTGGTGTTTGTCCCATTTTGTGAAGTCTTGGTTGGTGAGCAGACCCCAGACCTCACAACCATAAAGAGCATTGGGTTCTATAACTGATTCCAGTATTTTTAGACAGATCCTAATTGGTATGTTGAATTTTATGTTCCTTTTGATGGTGTTGAAGGCCCTTCTTGCCTTGTCTCTCAGATCGTTCACAGCCTTGTGGAAGTTGTGGAATCTGTGGCGCTGATGTTTAGGCCAAGGTATGTATCGTTTCTTGTCTTCTAGGGCAATGGTGTCTAGATGGAATTTGTATTTGTAGTCCTGGCAACTGGACCTTTTTTGGAACACCATTATTTTTGTCTTACTGAGATTTACTGTTCTCTCTGCCTCTGCCCCTGCCCCTGCCCGAAAAATAATAACTTCACAAAATGTAGGAGCAGCATTTTTCTCCGTCTCACTCCCTCTCCATGCCTCCCACCCACTCCATGCCTCCCACCTCTCCCTCCCTCTCCATGCCTCCCACCCACTCCATGCCTCCCACCTCTCCCACCCCTCCCTCTCCATGCCTCCCTCCCCTCCATGCCTCCCACCTCTCCATGCTCCCTCCCTCCATGCCCCCACTCCATGCCTCCCACCTCTCCATGCCTCCCACCCACTCCATGCCTCCCACCTCTCCATGCCTCCCACCCACTCCATGCCTCCCACCCACTCCATGCCTCCCACCCATCCATGCCTCCCACCCACTCCATGCCTCCCACCTCTCCCTCCCTCCCACTCCATGCCTCCCACCCACTCCATGCCTCCCACCTCTCCCTCCCCACTCCATGCCTCCCACCTCCCTCCCACTCCATGCCTCCCACCTCTCCCTCCCTCCCCTCCCATGCCTCCCACTCCATGCCCTCTCCCTCCCACCTCCCTCCCCTCCACCTCCCTCTCCCTCCCTCCCACTCCATGCCTCCCACCTCTCCCTCCCCCTCCCCCACTCCATGCCTCCCACCTCTCCCTCCCACTCCCTCCCACTCCATGCCTCCCACTCCCTCCCTCCCTCCCACTCCATGCCTCCCACCTCTCCCTCCCTCCCTCCCATGCCTCCCATGCCTCCCACCTCCCTCCCCTCCATGCCTCCCACCTCTCCCTCCCACTCCATGCCTCCCACCTCTCCCTCCCACTCCATGCCTCCCACCTCTCCTCCCACTCCATGCCTCCCACCTCTCCCTCTCCCCTCCCACCTCCCCTCCCCTCCATGCCTCCCCCCACCTCTCCCTCCCACTCCATGCCTCCCATGCCTCCCACCTCTCCCTCCCACTCCATGCCTCCCACCCACCTGCCTCCCACCTCTCCCTCCCACTCCATGCCTCCCACCCACCTCTCCCTCCCACTCCATGCCTCCCACCCACCACCTCTCCTCCCCTCCATGCCTCCCACCCACCTCTCCCTCCCACTCCATGCCTCCCACCCACCTCTCCATGCCCCCTCCATGCCTCCCACCCACCTCTCCCTCCCTCCATGCCTCCCACCCTCCCCTCCATGCCTCCCTCCCACTCCATGCCTCCCACCTCTCCCTCCATGCCTCCCCTCTCCCCTCCCACTCCATGCCTCCCACCCCCCTCCCTCCCTCCCATGCCTCCCACTCCATGCCTCCCCTCCCACCTCTCCCTCCCACTCCATGCCTCCCACCTCTCCCTCCCACTCCATGCCTCCCACCTGCCTCTCTCCTCCCACTCCATGCCTCCCACCTCTCCCTCCCACTCCATGCCTCTCCTCCCTCCCACTCCATGCCTCCCACCTCTCCCTCCCACTCCATGCCTCCCACCTCTCCCTCTCCATGCCTCCCACCCTCCTCCCACTCCATGCCTCCCACCTCCTCCCTCCATGCCTCCCACCTCTCCCTCCCACTCCATGCCTCCCACCTCTCCCTCCCACTCCATGCCTCCCACCTCTCCCTCCCACTCCATGCCTCCCACCTCTCCCTCCCACTCCATGCCTCCCACCTTCTCAATCACAATAACCTCTACAGTACCGTCCTTCAGTGACTCTAAACTAGCCCATAAAAGGAGTAGCAGCACTGCAGTGGTATTGCGTAATCCAGAGAGCTGTGGGATGGTGTGGCTTGTCTAAGTGCCTGTGTATTTCTCATTACTGAGAGTGCCCTCTGCTAAGAAATATCACAGAGTCGTCGATCGCTTATATTAGGATATGCCCTGTTTAAAAAAATAATTAAAAAAACAGAAAACCATAGAGTGGTTATAAAGAATCTGTGGAAATACATAATAGGCTGTGAATTAAAACATTTCATTCATTTAAAAAGTTAAGAGCATCATATAAAATTTAGGAGCAGTAGAAAATATGTTTTTTTTTTTTTTTTTTACAATTTATTGAGATACTAACTATATGAATTCTAGCTACTTTCGAAGGACATGTTTGTAACCTAGAAACGAAATACATTAAGTCTATTATGAAAGCTAAAATGTTTATACAAAAACACCGGTCTGTGAAATTATAAAAGCCATGTGTAAATAGTAGGTTTCAGTCTAAAAAGCACTCTGTTTTCCTATTGAGACGCAACACCTTGAAAATTGTACACTGTCTCTTTAAAAAAAAAAAAAAAAATGGCGGGTTTGTGATGACGACGTGCAAATGACAAGAGATCTGTCATACATTCACTGCTATCGAAGAAAGTGTGTTGCTATGATCATTGATCCCCTTTCTTTCCCGCGGCCCCTCAGCTCGCCCACCGACGTGTTAACACGACTGAACAAAGTGTGAACAGATGGTTAACGACGTCAACGCACGAGTAGTTTTTTTTTTTAAACGGTCCACGACATGGTTTATGAACGGAAAATGCGATCCCGCTATAGGACGAGACAAAATGTCGCGCCGGTAATATACAGAGCATTAGGAAAGTATTCAGACCCCTTCCCCTTTCCCAAATTTTGTTACGTTACAGCGTTATTCTAAATTGGATTAAATATATATTTTTCCTCATCGATCTACACACACAATACCCAATAATGACACTGCAAAAACATCCACATGAACCTTAATGTAACAACATTAAATCCACATGTCATGCTGCAAACAAACACCTGATGAGATCAAAGTGGTGGTTGGTGTTTTGCAGTGAAAGAGAACCACAAAATGACACACCTTGATAATGAAATGAATTAAATAGTAGTTTATTCTACAGGTTGGCAGTAGTAGGTTGGGAGTGGTCAGTAAGCAGGGGTGAAAGTACAGTTTATCCACATTAAAATGACCCCTCCTAAATTATCTGATCACAGTCACATCCGGCATGACTAAAAATCCCCATCAGCCTCAGCGGCAGGACTAGCTGTACAGCTGTGTGATGTGGTGGTGATTAGGTGACACCTTCTATAGCTGATTGAGCCGTCTAGTCTGGAGTGTCTGCTAAATGACTCAATATACATGTACTGTAGGTCAGATCTTTTTTTGACCTGGTTGAGCTAGATAAATGGTGCAACCGTGATGCTATCGATATTTTGCCGTATATGCGACCCAATTGTTTGGACTTCAGAGCCTTAACAAGCCCAATGTGTCCTGGTTAGGGGAGGGTTTGGTCAGGGGGGTAGGCTGTTATTGTAAAATAAGTATTTGTTCTTAACTGACTTGCCTCGTTAAATAATGGTTAAATAAAATACAGTCTTCAATGACAAGGTGACATTGTTAGGGCCACACCTTGTCATTGAATCTTGTCGACTGTTTTACGCTGGGCCAATTGCGTGCCGCCCTATGGCACACCTGATCATGGACGGTTGTGATACAGCCCGGGGATCAAACCAGGCCTCTAGCACTGAGATGCAGTGTCTTAGACCGCTGCGCCACTCGGGAGTTAAATTAGAAGCCTTATCACAAACGTCAACAGACTCAACCACTTTTATTGTCTAGTGCTGGGCCTGGACAAAGGCCTGGACAAAGGCCTGGACAAAGGCCTGGACAAAGGCCTGGACAAAGGCCTGGACAAAGGCCTGGACAACCCATAGCTCTCCAGCATAGCTCTCCAGCATAGCTCTCCAGCATAGCTCTCCAGCATAGCTCTCCAGCATAGCTCTCCAGCATAGCTCTCCAGCATAGCTCTCCAGCATAGCTCTCCAGCATAGCTCTCCAGCATAGCTCTCCAGCATAGCTCTCCAGCCCAGACCAGGGTTGGGGACCACTGGCCCTAGTAGAGTAAAGCACTCAGACTCCAAAAACATGTCCACACAGCAGTGTTCTAGATTATTGGAGAGTTGAATTTCAGACTTTTTCGAATTCTCAGTGAATTCTCAGTGCGGCTCAAGCAATTTCGCCAACCCATTTCAAAAATGGTCACACCCGTATTGATCAAGCCACACCTCACCAACCACCAAAAACGGGAGCAAACATACCTTAAAAAGGCACCATTTTGGAAAAACGTTGTCATTCAATACAAACCGCCGCGCAACGTAGCAAACGTTGAAGCGAAAATGAACACACCCCTAAAAATGTTTTAGTGACAGAATCACTAACATGAATAGACTCAACCACCATCGGTTAGTGCTGGGTGGAGAATCTGTTTTGGATCTGTTGTCATGGAAACCTGACTCAATCAGGGTCTGTGATTGGCTCACCTCTCCATGATGGACTGGCACTCCTTCCTCCAGGTGAACCTGCTTCCCCTCCGCAGCCTAAGAGGACCGCCAACCATCCCGCCCCTCTCCCCGGGGCTGACCCCCATCCTCCAATCAGGCTCCTCCTTCACCAGGGAGCGCATCGACAGGGTAGCACCTATAGCGGGTGACAGGGAGGGAGGGATGACATTAAAAACAACGGAGGAGAAAACATACAAAATTTACATTTAAAACATTTAAAAGATCACTGATTGCAACTAGTAGCCTGATAGCAAAATAAAATAGTTATTGAAGAAAGTATAAAACTGTTTCAAGACAACATATACGATACAGGACACAATAAAAAACCATCAGGAGGACAGACAGTGGACATACAGGCGCATTCGTAAAGTATTCAGACCCCTTGACTTTTTCAAAATTTTGTTACGTTACAGCCTTTTCCCCCTTATCTACACACACAATGAGAAAGGTACAACAGGTTTTTTTTTTTTACGGATAATAACATGAAATATCAAATTTAAATAAAGTACTCAAACCCTTTACTCAGTACTTTGCTGAAGCAACAGAGGCAGCGACTACAGCATCGATTCCTCTTGGGTATGACGTTACAAGCTTGGCACAGCTGTATTTGTGGAGTTTCTCCTATTCTTCTCTGCAGATCCTCTCAAGCTCTGTGAAGTTGGATGGGGATCGTCGCTGCACAGCTATTTTCAAGTCTCTCCAGAGATGTTCGACCGGGTTCAAGTCCGGGCTCTGGCTGGGCCACTCATAGACATTCAGAGACTTGTCCCGAAGCCACTCCCACGTTGTCTTGGTTGTGTGTTTAGGGTCGTTGTCCTGTTGGAAGGTGAACCTTCACCCCAGTCTGTGGTCCTGAGAGCTCTGGAGCAGGTTTTCATCAAGGATCTCTCTGTACTTCGCTTTGTTCATCTTTCGTTTGATCCGGACTAGTCTCCCAGTCCCTGCCGCTGAAAAACATCCCCACAGCATGAATCTGCCACCACCATGCGTCATCGTAGGGATGGTGCCAGGTTTCCTCCAGACATGACGCTTGGCATTCAGTCCATTCTTGGTTTCAACGGACCAGATAATCTTGTTTCTCATGGTCTGACACTCCCAAGAGGGCCGTCATGTGCCTTTTACTGAGGTGTGGCTTCCGTCTGGCCACTCTACCGTAAAGGGCTGATTGGTGGAATGCCGCATAGATGGTTGTCCTTCAGGAAGGTTCTCCCATCTCCACAGAGGAACGCTGGAGAGCTGTCAAAGTGACCATCGGGTTCTTGGTCTTCTCCCTGACCAAGGCCCTTCTCCCCCAATTGTTCAGTTTGGCCGGGCGGCCAACTCTAGGAAGAGTCTTGGTGGTTCCAAACTTCTTCCATTAAAGAATGATGGAGGCCACTGTGTTCTTGGGGACCTTCAATGCTGCATACCCTTCCCCAGATCTACAGACAATTCCTTCGACCTCATGGCTTTGTTTTTGCTCTGACATGCACTGTCAACTGTGGGACCTCATATTTTTTATTCAATCCATTTTAGAACAAGGCTGTAACGTAACAACATTTGGAAAAAGGGAAGTGGTCTGAATAATATCCGAATGCACTGTAGACATGCAGGCTAGGTCATGTGATCACAGGCATGTATCAGCTCCAGTCCTCCATGACTCAGACAGATGTCACACAACACAATGCCCTTATTGAGTCTAAAATAATACAGGCCTCACACCTTTATTCCATTCCAAAATCTGATTTGGCCAAAAAGACAATTCAAATGTGAAACGATATACAAAACTAAATGTAAACCCAGTTTATACTGCTCTACAACCCTGGAAGAGAGGAGTTAACCAAAACAGGGTGATCAAGGGGATTTGGGGGGGGGTGGGGTGGTTGGTTACCTGGCTGTGAGGAGGCTGGTTACCTGGTTACCTGGCTGTGAGGAGGCTGGTTACCTGGCTGTGGGGAGGCTGGTTACCTGGCTGTGGGGAGGCTGGTTACCTGGCTGTGGGGAGGCTGGTTACCTGGCTGTGGGGAGGGGAGGCTGGTTACCTGGCTGTGGGGAGGCTGGTTACCTGGCTGTGAGGAGGCTGGTTACCTGGCTGTGAGGAGGCTGGTTACCTGGCTGTGAGGAGGCTGGTTACCTGGTTACCTGGCTGTGGGGAGGTTGGTTACCTGGTTACCTGGCTGTGAGGAGGCTGGTTACCTGGCTGTGGGGAGGCTGGTTACCTGGCTGTGGGGAGGCTGGTTACCTGGCTGTGGGGAGGCTGGTTTCCTGGTTACCTGGCTGTGAGGAGGCTGGTTACCTGGCTGTGAGGAGGCTGGTTACCTGGCTGTGAGGAGGCTGGTTACCTGGCTGTGAGGAGGCTGGTTACCTGGCTGTGAGGAGGCTGGTTACCTGGCTGTGAGGAGGCTGGTTACCTGGCTGTGAGGAGGCTGGTTACCTGGCTGTGGGGAGGCTGGTTACCTGGCTGTGGGGAGGCTGGTTACCTGGCTGTGGGGAGGCTGGTTACCTGGCTGTGGGGAGGCTGGTTACCTGGCTGTGGGGAGGCTGGTTACCTGGCTGTGGGGAGGCTGGTTACCTGGCTGTGGGGAGGCTGGTTACCTGGCTGTGGGGAGGCTGGTTACCTGGCTGTGGGGGGAGGCTGGCTGGTTACCTGGCTGTGGGAGGCTGGTTACCTGGCAGTGGGAGGCTGGTTACCTGGCTGTGGGGAGGCTGGTTACCTGGCTGTGAGGAGGCTGGTTACCTGGCTGTGAGGAGGCTGGTTACCTGGCTGTGAGGAGGCTGGTTACCTGGCTGTGGGAGGCTGGTTACCTGGTTACCTGGCTGTGGGGAGGTTGGTTACCTGGTTACCTGGCTGTGAGGAGGCTGGTTTCCTGGTTACCTAGCTGTGAGGAGGCTGGTTACCTGGCTGTGAGGAGGCTGGTTACCTGGCTGTGAGGAGGCTGGTTACTTGGCTGTGAGGAGGCTGGTTACCTGGCTGTGGGAGGCTGGTTACCTGGCTGTGGGGAGGCTGGTTACCTGGCTGTGGGGAGGCTGGTTACCTGGCTGTGGGGAGGCTGGTTTCCTGGTTACCTGGCTGTGAGGAGGCTGGTTTCCTGGTTACCTAGCTGTGAGAAGGCTGGTTACCTGGCTGTGAGGAGGCTGGTTACCTGGCTGTGAGGAGGCTGGTTACCTGGCTGTGAGGAGGCTGGTTACCTGGCTGTGAGGAGGCTGGTTACCTGGCTGTGGGGAGGCTGGTTACCTGGCTGTGGGGAGGCTGGTTACCTGGCTGTGGGGAGGCTGGTTACCTGGCTGTGGGGAGGCTGGTTACCTGGCTGTGGGGAGGCTGGTTACCTGGCTGTGGGGAGGCTGGTTACCTGGCAGTGGAGAGGCTGGTTACCTGGCAGTGGAGAGGCTGGTTACCTGGCTGTGGGGGAGGCTGGTTACCTGGCTGTGAGGAGGCTGGTTACCTGGCTGTGAGGAGGCTGGTTACCTGGCTGTGAGGAGGCTGGTTACCTGGCTGTGAGGAGGCTGGTTACCTGGTTACCTGGCTGTGGGGAGGTTGGTTACCTGGTTACCTGGCTGTGAGGAGGCTGGTTTCCTGGTTACCTAGCTGTGAGGAGGCTGGTTACCTGGCTGTGAGGAGGCTGGTTACCTGGCTGTGAGGAGGCTGGTTACTTGGCTGTGGGAGGCTGGTTACCTGGCTGTGGGGAGGCTGGTTACCTGGCTGTGGGGAGGCTGGTTACCTGGCTGTGGGGAGGCTGGTTTCCTGGTTACCTGGCTGTGAGGAGGCTGGTTTCCTGGTTACCTAGCTGTGAGAAGGCTGGTTACCTGGCTGTGAGGAGGCTGGTTACCTGGCTGTGAGGAGGCTGGTTACCTGGCTGTGAGGAGGCTGGTTACCTGGCTGTGGGGAGGCTGGTTACCTGGCTGTGGGGAGGCTGGTTACCTGGCTGTGGGGGGAGGCTGGTTACCTGGCTGTGGGGAGGCTGGTTACCTGGCTGTGGGGAGGCTACCTGGCTGGGGAGGCTGGTTACCTGGCTGTGGGGAGGCTGGTTACCTGGCTGTGGGGAGGCTGGTTACCTGGCTGTGGGGAGGCTGGTTACCTGGCTGTGGGGAGGCTGGTTACCTGGCTGTGGGGAGGCTGGTTACCTGGCTGTGAGAAGGCTGGTTACCTGGTTACCTGGCTGTGGGGAGGCTGGTTACCTGGCTGTGAGGAGGCTGGTTACCTGGTTACCTGGCTGTGGGGAGGCTGGTTACCTGGCTGTGGGGAGGCTGGTTACCTGGCTGTGGGGAGGCTGGTTACCTGGCTGTGAGAAGGCTGGTTACCTGGACCTGGCTGGGGAGGCTAGTTACCTGGCTGTGAGGAGGCTGGTTACCTGGTTACCTGGCTGTGGGGAGGCTGGTTACCTAGCTGTGAGGAGGGTGGTTACCTGGCTGTGAGGAGGCTGGTTACCTGGCTGTGAGGAGGCTGGTTACCTGGCTGTGAGGAGGCTGGTTACCTGGCTGTGAGGAGGCTGGTTACCTGGCTGTGAGGAGGCTGGTTACCTGGCTGTGAGGAGGCTGGTTACCTGGCTGTGAGGAGGCTTGTTACCTGGCTGTGAGGAGGCTGCAGTGTACCATGGCAGCAGGTGCATCAGCAGTTCTCTCTGCCTGCCCCAGGTGGTGGAGGCGGTCGCGGCTGTAGTGGCCGTGGCGGCGTTGCCCGTCGCCGTGACGTCTCTGTCCCCTCCCCTGGCTGCCCTGGGTCCAGAGCCCAGGTTTTGGCCCAGCCCCTGGCCGAGACCACTGAGCCCCAGGCCCAGACCCGCCGGGCCATGCTGGCTTTCACTCCACCTCAGCCCTTCAGTCAGGACAAAACCAAACCAGTGGTCAGGCCAAACCCAGATATACAGAGACGTTTTGAGAGTTTTAGCAGAAGCCAAGATGATACTTGCAGTCAATCAAAATGACCTGTTTATATGGCTATCAACAGGAAAATAGTTTATTAAAATGGCAGGCCAGAAATAACTTGTTTTATCGCTGAATCATACTGAACATTGGAGTTCTGTTCTGAACAGGTATTTAGTGCCAAAGAAGCAAATAATTGTAGAATTATTAAAGTGCCTGCTCGGTAGGGAAAAAAAGCGTAGAGAAATGCTAGGCAACATATTAGCATTTGTATCCAGAATTAGCATCTCTGTTAGCGTTGCGATAAGAATGATCATTGTTAGCCACGTAGGAATGAAAACCAGCACGTCCAGAAACACGACTGAGTACCACATAAAGATAGCAGCAGTGACAAAGGAGAGGAGATGGTGTGAGGAGGCGCTTATTTCATGCATGTGACTGACATAGGAGAGGAGATGGTGTGAGGAGGCACTTATTTCATGCATGTGACATAGGAGTAAAAATCACTTGTCTGGTGGGACGTAGCTTAAACATTCCATTATTTATTTATTTCATCGTTTGCTGACGTAGAATTGAGCAAAACGTTTAGTGTTGTTTAGAAAACCCTCCTAGTGCATGTCTGTGGTTGGTGTTAATTCTCTCATCAGGTCACGATGCTACTCTAAGCTCGTCTTAAAAGGGATAGTCCAAGATTTTTGGCAATTAACTACTTTTTTCTACTTCACCAGAGTCATATTTTTATTTATTTTATTTAACTAACAATTTGTTCTTAACTGATTTGGTTATTTACAATGACGGCCAAACGCGGACCACGCTGGAGCCCCACTCAGATATCATTTGTATGTCTCTGTGTGTAGTTTGAAGGAAGTCGAAGGTAGTTTCTGGAGCCATTGCTAACTAGCATTAGCGCAAAGACAGGAAGTCAACAGGAACAGCTAGCGTAATTGTGTCTTTAAGACACAGCTAGACGGAAACCACATTCATTCAAGCCAGATGACTTTCACATTATTGATTAGTATCTACAGTAACAGATCTTTATCCTACTGTGTCTTTTCTTGTCATAAATATCTCTGTCTCCTGATTTCTGTCCTTCACTGAACTCTAGCCAGCCCTCCAGGACTCTGTGTGTGTGTGTGTGTGTGTGTGTGTGTGCGCTCGTCCGTCCGTGTCACAATCCTTGGTCACAGGGACGGGACATAAACTAATGGACAAACAGCTTCCTAAAAGAGCCCATAAACGTGTCATGGAGTCAACATGAACCCTTTCCTCCCTCCCCGACAGACCCAGCAAACAGTAGGCTCCACCTCCTACCGTGGCGCTTACCTGGGTTGTTCTTCTCTAGCAGGTACCAACGGTAGAAAGATCTGCGTTTGGAGTCGCTCATCTCCAAGCCCTGCTGCAGCAACCACTGGGAGATGTAACTCTGACTGATACCTAGAGAGAGGAGAAGAGAAAGAGGGGAGGAAGAGAATGAGAAGAGAAAGAGGGGAGGAGGGGAGAAAGAGGGGAGGAAGAGGAGAAAAAGAGGAGGAGGAGCAGAGGGGAGGAGAAGAGAATGAGAAGAGAAAGAGGGGAGGAGGGGAGAAAGAGGGGAGGAAGAGAGGAGAAGAGAATGAGAAGAGAAAGAGGGGAGAAGAATAGAATGAGGGGAGGAAGGGAGAGAGAAAGAAAGAGGGGAGGAAGGGAGAGAGAAAGAAAGAAAGAGGGGAGGAAGGGAGAGAGAAAGGAAGAGGGGAGGGGGAGAAAGAGGGGAGGAGGAGAGGAGAAGAGAAAGAGGGGAGGAAGGGAGAGAGAAAGAAAGAGGGGAGGAGGGGAGAGAGAAAGAAAGAGGGGAGGAAGGGAGAGAGAAAGAAAGAGGGGAGGAAGGGAGAGAGAAAGGAAGAGGGGAGGAGGGAGAGAAAGAGGGGAGGAGGAGAGGAGAAGAGAAAGAGGGGAGGAAGGGAGAGAGAAAGAAAGAGGGGAGGAGAGGAGAATAGAAAGAGGGGAGGAGAAGAGAGCCAGGGTGAACACATTAGAAAATATCCTAGACAGAAAGACAGTAATAGACAAACAAAAATGACCCCCCCTACAGGTACACTGAAAGCTGTCTGAGCAGAATAAATGTATTACCTGTGACCTGTCCCACGATGGCCTGGGAGATCCTGCGGTTGTTGAGGAAGGTTTTGATTTCTTCCTTCACCAGGTTACTGTCCCTCCTAGAAGAACAGGCACCACAGAGTTAACGGACGACAACCATAGTAGGCCTGATTACCAACAACGACCAGACAGCCTACAGGGAGGAGGTGAGGGCCCTGACGAAGGGGTGCCAGGAAAATAACCTCTCCCTCAACAGATGCACAATTGAGAGCATCCTGTCGGGCTGTATCACCGCCTGGTACGGCAACTCCACCGCCCTGCAACTGTAAGGCTCTCCAGAGAGTGGTGCGGTCTGCACAACGCATCACCGGGGACAAACTACCTGCCCTCCAGGACACCTACACCACCCGATGCTACAGGAAGGCCATAAAGATCATCAAGGACATCAACCACCCGAGCCACTGCCTGTTCACACCGCTGTCATCCAGAAGGCGAGGTCAGTACAGGTGCATCAAAGCTGGGACCGAGAGACTGAAAAACAGCTTCTATCTCAAGGCCATCAGACTGTTAAACAGCCACCACTAACATTGAGTGGCTACTGCCAACACACTGTCAATGACACTGACTCAACTCCAGCCACTTTAATAATGGGAATTTATGTAAAATATATCACTAGCCACTTTAAACAATGCTACCTTATATAATGTTACTTACCCTACATTATTCATCTCATATGTATACGTATATACTGTACTCTATATCATCGACTGCATCCTTATGTAATACATGTATCACTAGCCACTTTAACTATGCCACTTTGTTTACATACTCATCTCATATGTATATACTGTACTCGATATCATCTACTGTATCTTGCCTATGCTGCTCTGTACCATCACTCATTCATATATCCTTATGTACATATTCTTTATCCCCTTACACTTGTGTCTATAAGGTAGTAGTTTTGGAATTGTTAGCTAGATTACTTGTTGGTTATTACTGCATTGTCGGAACTAGAAGCACAAGCATTTCGCTACACTCGCATTAACATCTGCTAACCATGTGTATGTGACAAATAACATTTGATTTGATTTGATCCTCTCCGTGAGCTTGTCCAGGATTGGTTGTATTTAGAGTTGGTTGTATCTAAATGACAATTTGATATATGTCTGTTGATATGGAGGATTGGTTTATGGTTCTGGGTTTGAGTAAGGAGACAAAGCTGAACGATGTATTATGTCTATGCTGTCTGACTATGTGTGTTCTTTGCTATTAAAGGATCGCAGTTGCAATGTAGAGGGGGCTCTCAGAGAATTCATGGATAGACACTGAATTGCCTGAGAGTCACAGGGTTGTGATAGAGCTGATATAATTAAAGATGGACTTTGATAACTAACTCTGACTTGTGTGTGGTTTGCACTCATGATTTGGTAAATAGAGGACATTTCCACGACACTAGTCACCTTAATAATGTTTACATACTGCTTTACTCATCTCATATGTATATACTGTATTCTATTCTACTGTATTTACTAACTAGTCACTTTAATAATGTTTACATACTGTATTCTACTGTAGTTTAGTCAATGCCACTCTGACATTGCTCAATCTAATATTTATATATTTCTTAATTCCATTCTTGTACTTTTAGATGTGTGTATCGTTAGATAGTACTGCACTGTTGGAGTTAGGAACACAAGCATTTAGCTACACCCGCGATAACATCTGCTAAATATGCGTATGTGACCAATAACATTTAATTTGAAGAAGAGACCACACACACACTTCCTGCAACAGAAACCACAGAGTGAGAACAGACCACACACACACTTCCTGCAACAGACACCACAGAGTAAGAACAGACCACACACACACTTCCTGCCTTTCCAAAGGGGCTATACATTTCAGTGAGGTTTTTCTCTCACCTGAGTAGCTTCGTTTCACTGCCAAAAATAAAATTAAACCATTTTAGGTGTTCAGCGAAATAACAACACAAAATACATGAAGCCTAGTCAAATAATGAACATCCAATCACATTAACCGATACTCTCTCGTGGGAATTCCACTAACAGTCCGTATGTAGCCAAACATATAGATGTGCGTTAGTTATCAAGGGGCAAAGTACTGACAGGTTGTTGTGTTTATTAATTGAGAGACCAGCTTAAAAAGTTCTTTACTGACCATAATGTTCACTTGTCTGACAGCTTGCCCGATGACGAGATTCTCACACGACTGGCCTGTCTGGGTGATGTTCTCTCACCTGAATGATCTGAATCTAGGATTACAGGGACTCTCAACTATATTCAATGAATTTAATCAGAAGCCACTGGCAGATTTCTGGATAGGGCTGCGCTCAGAGTTTCTTGCCTTGGCAAATCGCGCTGTTATGACACTGATGCCCTTTGCAACCACGTACCTATGTGAGAGTGGATTCTCAGCCCTCAGGCACAGACTGTGTGTGGAAAATTATTTAAGACTGAGACTCTCTCCAATAAAACCCAACATTGCAGAGTTATGTGCATCCTTTCAAACACACCCTTCTCATTAACCTGTGGTGAGTTATTCACAATGTTTGATAAACAAATAAGGTTTTATATGTAAGATGGTTAAATAAATAGCAAAATGATTGATTATTATTATATAATTATTTGTGCCCTGGTCCTATAAGAGCTCTTTGTCACTTCCCACGAGCCGGGTTGGGACAAAAACTCACTCTCATTCTTATGTTTAATAAATGTATCATATAGTGGGTGTGTGGCAGGCTTACAATGATGGCAAAAAAACAACATTTGAGAGTGCGCTGACCCTGGTGCTAGATGGGGTACAGCTGGAGGTTGATTGTTTGAAGGGGTACGGCTGGAGGTTGATTGTTTGAAGGGGTACGGCTGGAGGTTGATTGTTTGAAGGGGTACGGCTGGAGGTTGATTGTTTGAAGGGGTACAGCTGGAGGTTGAATGTTTGAAGGGGTACGGGACTATAAAACGTTTGGGAAACACTAATGGTGGAAGTCAATACATTCTTCACCATATGGCTTTTACCTCCCCTGTATTTTCACATAAACAAGACGTTGACTCAAGATTCAACATTTCTGGTAATCTACAATGTACACATAAAATCAGAGCGACTCTGGTTTCTGGAATGTCTAAAACCTTCCAATGTTCATTGAAAACATCAATACATTTTCACAAGGGGAGGACTTGTCTCTCTCAGAATACAGTGTTAATAGTTGTTGATTAGTCAGCTAGGGGGCAAATGTTTAGCCATATTTACATAGATTTCAAAATAGACCAGTCAAAACAAGACACGGTATCAAGAACAAGATAAAGATGAGCCACCAATGATTCCCCGCAGCTTCTTGTCATTAGTTGGAAGTTATCTGGCAGAATCACAACACTTGGACTTCTGAAGCATCGTTGTCTCCTATATTGACAGAGACTGAGGGAGTTTAGATTAATGTCACCCGGGTTGGTTTGTTTTGTTTACAAGCGTTTCGCTACACACCTCAATAACATCTGCTACATATGTGTGCATTTGATTTTTTTTTTTGCCGCGTGTGAAAGTTGATTGCATGTGATTTGGAAGCTGGGCTGCCTCCAGGAAGGAGGAAGGAGTCCCGGTCTGGCAGAAAGCAAAGTCATCTCCAAACAATAGTGACATATTTAAGCATCTGCAGTAATTAAAATGATTCTGTGTTTTCACATTTGCAAGAGTGATTGATTAGATTTCTTTTTTTAACAAACATTTTATTTTCCCAATGTTTCTTCCCAATGAAAACTGAAGGCATCAGTTATTTTTTATATATATAAGAAACAATTTGTTGGAAATCCCAAAATTGTATTTTTAACATTTATTCTATGTTAAAAAGAGATGTATGTTTCTGGTCGATGTGCCGTGCTGCCTCAAGTTTTAATGTCACGTGCTGCAGACACTCGCTTCTTACTCCAAACACAACGATGTGGTAATAATCTATAATTAGAACTATTAATTACAACTATTACAACTGATAATCAATATCCATGTAGCACAAACAACTTTGACAAGGAAGAACAAAAACACTATATACAGGGTCAGTAGGAGGTAGATATATACAGGGTCAGTAGGAGGTAGATATGTACAGGGTCAGTAGGAGGTAGATATATACAGGGTCAGTAGGAGGTAGATATATACAGGGTCAGTAGGAGGTAGATATATACAGGGTCAGTAGGAGGTAGATATATACAGGGTCAGTAGGAGGTAGATATGTACAGGGTCAGTAGGAGGTAGATATATACAGGGTCAGTAGGAGGTAGATATATACAGGGTCAGTAGGAGGTAGATATATACAGGGTCAGTAGGAGGTAGATATATACAGGGTCAGTAGGAGGTAGATATATACAGGGTCAGTAGGAGGTAGATATATACAGGGTCAGTAGGAGGTAGATATATACAGGGTCAGTAGGAGGTAGATATGTACAGGGGTAAGGTTACTATATACAGGGTCAGTAGGAGGTAGATATGTACAGGGTCAGTAGGAGGTAGATATATACAGGGTCAGTAGGAGGTAGATATATACAGGGTCAGTAGGAGGTAGATATATACAGGGTCAGTAGGAGGTAGATATATACAGGGTCAGTAGGAGGTAGATATGTACAGGGTCAGTAGGAGGTAGATATGTACAGGGTCAGTAGGAGGTAGATATATACAGGGTCAGTAGGAGGTAGATATGTACAGGGGGTAAGGTTACTATATACAGGGTCAGTAGGAGGTAGATATGTACAGGGGGTAAGGTTACTATATACAGGGTCAGTAGGAGGTAGATATATATATATAGGGGGTAAGGTTACTATATACAGGGTCAGTAGGAGGTAGATATGTACAGGGTCAGTAGGAGGTAGATATGTACAGGGTCAGTAGGAGGTAGATATATACAGGGTCAGTAGGAGGTAGATATGTACAGGGTCAGTAGGAGGTAGATATATACAGGGTCAGTAGGAGGTAGATATGTACAGGGTCAGTAGGAGGTAGATATATACAGGGTCAGTAGGAGGTAGATATGTACAGGGGGTAAGGTTACTATATACAGGGTCAGTAGGAGGTAGATATATATATATAGGGGGTAAGGTTACTATATACAGGGTCAGTAGGAGGTAGATATGTACAGGGGGTAAGGTTACTATATACAGGGTCAGTAGGAGGTAGATATATATATAGGGGGTAAGGTTACTATATACAGGGTCATTAGGAGGTAGATATGTACAGGGTCAGTAGGAGGTAGATATATACAGGGTCAGTAGGAGGTAGATATATACAGGGGGTAAGGTTACTATATACAGGGTCAGTAGGAGGTAGATATGTACAGGGGGTAAGGTTACTATATACAGGGTCAGTAGGAGGTAGATATGTACAGGGTCAGTAGGAGGTAGATATGTACAGGGTCAGTAGGAGGAGGTAGATATATACAGGGGGTAAGTAGGAGGAGGTAGATATATACAGGGGGTAAGGTTACTATATACAGGGTCAGTAGGAGGTAGATATGTACAGGGGGTAAGGTTACTATATACAGGGTCAGTAGGAGGTAGATATGTACAGGGTCAGTAGGAGGTAGATATGTACAGGGTCAGTAGGAGGTAGATATGTACAGGGTCAGTAGGAGGTAGATATATACAGGGTCAGTAGGAGGTAGATATGTACAGGGGGTAAGGTTACTATATACAGGGTCAGTAGGAGGTAGATATATACAGGGTCAGTAGGAGGTAGATATATACAGGGTCAGTAGGAGGTAGATATGTATTGGGGTAAGGTTACTATATACAGGGTCAGTAGGAGGTAGATATGTACAGGGTCAGTAGGAGGTAGATATATACAGGGTCAGTAGGAGGTAGATATGTATTGGGGGAAGATTACTATATACAGGGTCAGTAGGAGGTAGATATATACAGGGTCAGTAGGAGGTAGATATGTACAGGGTCAGTAGGAGGTAGATATGTATTGGGGGAAGGTTACTATATACAGGGTCAGTAGGAGGTAGATATGTATTGGGGTAAGGTTACTATATACAGGGTCAGTAGGAGGTAGATATGTATTGGGGTAAGGTTACTATATACAGGGTCAGTAGGAGGTAGATATGTACAGGGTCAGTAGGAGGTAGATAGATATTACAGGGTCAGTAGGAGGTAGATATGTACAGGGTCAGTAGGAGGTAGATATGTACAGGGTCAGTAGGAGGTAGATATATACAGGGGGTAAGGTGACTATATACAGGGTCAGTAGGAGGTAGATATGTACAGGGTCAGTAGGAGGTAGATATGTATTGGGGAAGATTACTATATACAGGGTCAGTAGGAGGTAGATATATACAGGGTCAGTAGGAGGTAGATATGTACAGGGTCAGTAGGAGGTAGATATATACAGGGTCAGTAGGAGGTAGATATATACAGGGTCAGTAGGAGGTAGATATATACAGGGTCAGTAGGAGGTAGATATATACAGGGTCAGTAGGAGGTAGATATATACAGGGTCAGTAGGAGGTAGATATGTATTGGGGTAAGGTTACTATATACAGGGTCAGTAGGAGGTAGATATGTACAGGGTCAGTAGGAGGTAGATATATACAGGGTCAGTAGGAGGTAGATATGTACAGGGTCAGTAGGAGGTAGATATATACAGGGTCAGTAGGAGGTAGATATGTATTGGGGGAAGGTTACTATATACAGGGTCAGTAGGAGGTAGATATGTATTGGGGTAAGGTTACTATATACAGGGTCAGTAGGAGGTAGATATGTACAGGGTCAGTAGGAGGTAGATATATACAGGGTCAGTAGGAGGTAGATATGTACAGGGTCAGTAGGAGGTAGATATGTACAGGGTCAGTAGGAGGTAGATATATACAGGGGGTAAGGTGACTATATACAGGGTCAGTAGGAGGTAGATATGTACAGGGTCAGTAGGAGGTAGATATGTATAGGGGTAAGGTTACTATGTACAGGGTCAGTAGGAGGTAGATATATATAGGGGTAAGGTTACTATGTGCAGGGTCAGTAGGAGGTAGATATGTACAGGGTCAGTAGGAGGTAGATGTGTATTGGGGTAAGGTGACTATATACAGGGTCAGTTCAGTACCATATTAACAATGTACAGGGATACTGGAGTGATGGAGGTAGATATGTACAGGGATACTGGAGTGATGGAGGTAGATATGTACAGGGATACTGGAGTGATGGAGGTAGATATGTACAGGGATACTGGAGTGATGGAGGTAGATATGTAGAGGGATACTGGAGTGATGGAGGTAGATATGTAGAGGGATACTGGAGTGATGGAGGTAGATATGTAGAGGGATACTGGAGTGATGGAGGTAGATATGTAGAGGGATACTGGAGTGATGGAGGTAGATATGTAGAGGGATACTGGAGTGATGGAGGTAGATATGTAGAGGGATACTGGAGTGATGGAGGTAGATATGTAGAGGGATACTGGAGTGATGGAGGTAGATATGTAGAGGGATACTGGAGTGATGGAGGTAGATATGTAGAGGGATACTGGAGTGATGGAGGTAGATATGTAGAGGGATACTGGAGTGATGGAGGTAGATATGTAGAGGGATACTGGAGTGATGGAGGTAGATATGTAGAGGGATACTGGAGTGATGGAGGTAGATATGTACAGGGATACTGGAGTGATGGAGGTAGATATGTATGATTGCCTGGATGCCATCATCTCTTTCCCTCCCTACACACCTGACCCAAATTAGCCAGACTAACAGCTAACAGGAGAGTAAGTCATCGTCACCAGGGCCTCAGGCCGTTGTCTGATAATGATATAATCATCCTCCTCTCCAGGCGCAAGACTAGTTTCTCCCCACCTCCCCTCTCTTACAGTGTTCACCTCAAATAACCATCCTTCTCTTTTTCATGATTCACCGTTCGCTCCTAATCTTCTTCTACCATCTCTTTAAGCAGTAGGCCCACATCTCTCCTCATTACCGTCC
This sequence comes from Oncorhynchus tshawytscha, assembly GCF_018296145.1. Lineage (NCBI taxonomy): Eukaryota > Metazoa > Chordata > Actinopteri > Salmoniformes > Salmonidae > Oncorhynchus > Oncorhynchus tshawytscha. The sequence continues at coordinate 34,396,592 of NC_056459.1, forward strand.
TACAGGCCCACATCTCTTCTCATTACAGTCCTATAGGCCCACATCTCTCCTCATTACTGTCCTATAGGCCTCTACCTCATTACTGTACTATAGGCCCACATCTCTCCTCATTACAGTCCTATAGGCCCACATCTCTCCTCATTACTGTCCTATAGGCCCACATCTCTCCTCATTACTGTCCTATAGGCCTCTACCTCATTACTGTCCTATAGGCCCACATCTCTCCTCGTTACAGTCCTATAGGCCAACATCTCTCCTCATTACTGTCCTATAGGCCCACATCTCTCCTCATTACTGTCCTATAGGCCCACATCTCTCCTCATTACTGTCCTACAGGCCCACATCTCTTCTCATTACAGTCCTATAGGCCCACATCTCTCCTCATTACTGTCCTATAGGCCTCTACCTCATTACTGTACTATAGGCCCACATCTCTCCTCATTACAGTCCTATAGGCCCACATCTCTCCTCATTACTGTCCTATAGGCCCACATCTCTCCTCATTACTGTCCTATAGGCCTCTACCTCATTACTGTCCTATAGGCCCACATCTCTCCTCATTACTGTCCTATAGGCCTCTACCTCATTACTGTCCTATAGGCCCACATCTCTCCTCATTACAGTCCTATAGGCCAACATCTCTCATCATTACTGTCCTATAGGCCCACATCTCTCCTCATTAGTCCTATAGGCCCACATCTCTCCTCATTAGTCCTATAGGCCCACATCTCTCCTCATTACTGCTCTATAGGCCCACATCTCTCCTCATTACTGCTCTATAGGCCCACATCTCTACTCGTTACGGTCCTATAGGCCCACATCTCTTTTGCTGTCTCCATAAATGAAACCCACTCTCTCAACAGCCCTCTTGCCCCCTCCTCACCTCATGTACTCCTCTACCTTCTCCTCCAGGTCCCAGTCCTCCTCCGCCATGATGTCATAGCTGAATGACCTCTGAACTCCGACTGCCGGGGGGTACAGCGGCGGGGGCGAGGTTTCATAGCTGTTGCTAGGCGACAGGGAGGCGCCATCCAGCCCGGGTGTCTGCGTGGTGACGGAGGCCAAGGAGAGGGAGGAAGAGGAGGAGGATGAGGAGGAGGGGGCTGGGGCGGAGGCTGTGGTAGGGGTAGTGTTGGTTGTGGGGTTGGCGGTGTGGGTGTCATTGCAGTACGGGGGGCGATGGTCGGGATCTAGCCGCTCTAGGGATGCTAAAGCCTGGATGATCTGTGGCTTGGTCATCCCTGAGAGACGGAGACGCTGAAGGAGGTCGATCTGCTCGATGGTATAGCGTGGCTCCACCTCACAACACTCCATCCTCACATCTAACGGGTTAAAACAGACATGAATAGTTCACAGACACTTTCAAAAAAAGGTCTCTAAAATACTGTATCAGAGACGTTATCAAGACGTTATCAATTTGATTTACAAATTCTCTATGGGGTAACGAATCTGGCTTCCCTTGTCCCACAACTAGGCATCCATATCATCATTTAACATCTCTGACTTACTTTCACTGAGGCCTCAGTAAAAATAAAAGTAAAAAGTCAGAATTGTTCATATAAATGCCTAGTTGCGGGCTGAACTTTGGCACAGTCACAGACAGTGCTGCTTCACAGCCCGATTACTCATTAAGTTATAATAAGACCGTGTATTTGGAAAGTACCGAGACCCCCTTCCCCTTTTCCACATGTTGTTACATTACAGCCGTGTTCTAAAACGGATTAAATAAGTACAATTCCTTATCAATCTACACACAATAACCCCATAATGACAAAGCGAAAACAGGTTAAGAAATGTTTGCACAATTATTAAAAATAGAAAACAGAAATACTTCATTTACATAAGTATTCAGACCCTTTGCTATGAGACTCGAAATTGAGCTCAGGTGCATCCTGTTTCCATTGATAATGTTTCTACAACTTGATTGGAGTCCACCTGTGGTAAGTTCAATTGATTGGACAAGATTTGAAAGTCACACACCTGTCTATATAAAAAGGTCCCACAGTTGACAGTGCATGTCAGAGCAAAAACCCAAGCCATGAGGTCGAAGGAATTGTCCGTAGAGCTCAGAGACAGGATTTAATCGAGGCACAGATCTGGGGAAGGATATGCAGCATTGAAGGTCCCCAAGAACACAGTGGCCTCCATCATTCTTAAATGGAAGAAGTTTGAAACCACCAAGACTCTTCCTAGAGCTGGCCGCCCGGCCAAACTGAACAAATGGGTGGAGAAGGGCCTTGGTCAGGGAGGTGACCAAGAACCCGATGGTCACTCTGACAGAGCTCCAGAGTTCCTCTGTGGAGATGGGAGAACCTTCCAGAAGGACAACCATATCTGCAGCACTCCACCAAACAGGCCTTTATGGTAGAGTGGCCAGACGGAAGCCACTCCTCAGTAAAAGGGACATGACAGCCCGCTTGGAGTTTGCCAAAAGGCACCTAAAGGACTCTCAAGACCATGAGAAACAAGATTATGTGGTCTGATGAAACCAAGATTGAACTCTTTGGCCTGAATGGCAAGCGTCACATCTGGAGGAAACCTGGCATCATCCCTACGGTGAAGCATGGTGGTGGTGGCAGCAGCATGCTGTGGGGATGTTTTTCAGCGGCAGGGACTGGGAGACTAGTCAGTATCGAAGGAAAAATGAACAGAGCAAAGTAGAGAGAGATACTTGATGAAAACCTGCTCCAGAGCTCTCCGGACCTCAGACTGGGGTGAAGATTCACCTTCCAACAGGACAACATCTCGGGCGGCAGGGTAGCCTAGTGGTTAGAGCGTTGGACTAGCAGCCGAAAGGTTGCAAGTTTAAACCCCCGAGCTGACAAGGTACAAATCTGTCGTTCTGCCCCTGAACAGGCAGTTAATCCACTGTTCCTAGGCCGTCATTGAAAATAAGAATTTGTTCTTAACTGACTTGCCTAGTTAAATAAAGGTTAAAAATATATATATATATTAACAAACAACCCTAAGCACACAGCCAAGAGACCGCAGGAGTGGCTTCGGGACAAGTCTACGAATGTCCTTGAGTGGCCCAGCCAGAACTCAACCGAACATCTCTGGAGAGACCTGAAAATAGCTGTGCAGCGACGCTCCCCATCCAACCCGATAGAGCTTGAGAGGATCTGCAGAGAAGAATCCCCAAATACAGGTGTGCCAAGCTTGTAGCGTCATACCCAAGAAGAATGGCGGCTGTAATCGCTGCCAAAAGGTGCTTCAACAAAGTACTGAGTAAAGGGTATGAATACTTATGTCAATATCATATTTCCTTTTATTTTTTCTAAAAACCTGTTTTTACTTTGTCATTATGGGGTTTATGGGTATATTGAATCTATTTTAGAATAAGGCTGTAACATAAAACGTTTTGGAAAAAGTCAATAGGTCTGAATACTTTCCCGAAATAACCTATGTATTTATTGCCATGATGTTTTAACGTTAGCTATGTACTGACATTAATAAATAAATCTGTGCATTGATTGTAAAATAATGTGTGTCATTGCCCCTGCCCACGGCATTACAGTGCCCGACTGCAGCCTACCTGACAGCGGGGGTGAGAGGCGCCCTGTGGGCAGAGGCTCGGTTCGCGGTGCCGCAGCCGGGAGGCACCACTGTCGCATGGCTCGATGGAGCTGCCGGGGAGGGAGAGGTAGGCGACACTTGATGATGCGGTGTAGGGACTAGGGAAGAAATGCCACTGGGGTCAACTAGCTAGAAACTTCACTTCAAATATGATTCAAGTTATGTAGTTAAATTAGATGTGGCCTGTTGCTAAATAAAAATGACCTAACTAGCTATCAAGTTGGCTTGTTGTTTACCAGGTGAGAAGCGCCCGTGACTTTCACTGACGCGCTGCTGCCTGGTTCGGCTATATGGTTAGCTTATCACGCTAGCTAATTATTAGCTTGCTAGCTATCTCTTATCTGTTGACAGTAACTTGCAAGCTATTAAAAGTAGCAAACTTGAGCTAAGTTGTAAAGCCAGCTAACTCATTGCATCCAACTTGCACCAATAACTAGCGCACGCTAATTAGGTCATAAACCAGAGCACTTTGCACCAAATGGTATCTTGATTTAGCCGAGGTGGGAGATAATGGCATGCTAATGCAGACACATGATGCTAACCGGCAGCGCCCCTCTCATCTTACCTCCCGCTGCTGTGGCAAGCCGCAGCCGTCTAAATGGGTAGCTATAACGCAGCAGGGGACGCTATGTGGACACTTCTCTTGAAACGTTCAACCGTGCACGTCGACCGAACAAAACTTTCGTAACGGTTTCCAACCAGCTAATGAAGGTGATCCGTGCAGGGTCACATTGTCCCGGGATGCAACAGCAGAACCGTAAAGAAACGGTAAACGGAGGAGTCGGTCTCAGTTTCTGACCTCTAACCCCACCACACTGTCCCGGGATGATATAGGAAGTTATTCATCTGGGAGGGAAAATCAAAACGTTTTTTATGTTTTATTATTCATTAATACATTCAGTTCTCCCCCCCAAAAAAGTGAATAGTGCAAACCTTATAGCCATTAGCCTATAATAAAGTGATCTGCAAAGTACTTTGCGGCAAAGCATTTTGTGACAAAAAAAGCTTTGTTAATACGTTTGCTTGATACATTGATTGATTGATAAAAACACTATTAGGCAACATTCTATTACTTCTGTAGCCTGTTGATATTTCTATATCTTATCTGTTTATAAAGTAGGCCTAATGACAGTCCAGGAACAACTACACTATGGGCTTTTGTCCTCAGAACAGCCTCAATGTGTCTGGGCATGGACACTATAACGTGTCATTCCTTAGGGACACTGGCCCTTGTTGACTCCGATGCTTCCCACAGTTGTGTCACGTTGGCTGGATGTCCCTTGAGTGGTGGACCGTTCTTGATACACACACGCAGGAAACTGTTGAGTGTGGGGGGAAAAAATCCAGCAGCGTTGCAGTTCTTGACACAAACCGGTGCGCCTGGCACCTACTACCATACCTCGTTAAAAGGCAATTCAATATTTTGTCTTGCCCATTCACTCTCTGAATAGCACACACGTCTCGAGGCTTAAAAACCCTTCTTTAAACCCGTCTCCTCCCCTTCATCCACACTGATTTTTGAAGTGGATTTAACACGTGACATCAATAAGGGATTCATAGCTTTCACCTGGATTCACCCTGTCAATCTATGTCATGGAAAGAGCAGGTGTCCTTAATGTGTTTCATTCTCAGTGTATATGTCTCTTTATGTATTTCATTCGGAATGATCCCCTATCATGCAGATTGCATGCAGACTTATAAATGACATCGAGTGAAATATACAGAGCCTTCAGAAAGTACCACTTGACTTATTACACATTTGGTTGTGTTACAGCCTGAAAATAAAATGATTACATTTATTTTTCTCTCACACATCTACACCCAAAGTGAAAACGTGTTTTTACTGAAAATACAGGTCAGTCAAAGGTTTGGATAATACCTACTCATTTTTCACAATTTTCTACATTGTAGAAAATAGTGAAGATATCAAAACTATGAAATAACACATATGGAATCATGTAGTAACCCAAAAAAGTGTTAAACAAATCAAAATAGATTTTTAGATTTTAGACACTTCAAAGTAGCTAACCTTTGCCTTGATGATGGCTTTGCACACTCTTGGCATTCTCTCAACCAGCTTCATGAGGTAGTCACCTGGAATGCTTTTCCAACAGTCTTGGAGGAGTTCCCATGTATGCTGATGTAACGGATGTGAAACAGCTAGCTAGTCAGCGGTGGTGCGCGCTAAATAGCGTTTCAATCGGTGACGTCACTTGCTCTGAGACCTTGAAGTAGTTGTTCCCCTTGCTCTGCAAGGGCCGTGGCTTTTGTGGAGCGATGGGTAACGATGCTTCGTGGGTGACTGTTGTTGATGTGTGCAGAGGGTTCCTGGTTCGCGCCCGGGTATGGGCGAGGGGACGGTCTAAAGTTATACTGTTACACTGAACACTTATTGGCTGCTTTTCCTTCACTCTGTGGTCCAAATCATCCTAAACCATCTCACTGACAGTGTCACCAGCAAAGCACCATCACACCTCCTCCTCCATGCTTCACGGTGGAAACCACACATGCAGAGGTCATCCGTTCACTTACTCTGTCTCACAAAGACACGACAGTTGGAACCAAAAATTAAAAATGTGGACTCATTAATCAATCAAATGTATTTATCAGCAGATGTCAGCAGAGGTCGCAAAGTGCTATACAGAAACCCAGCCTAAAACCCCAAACAGCAAGCAATGCAGATGTAGAAGTTACCATTTTGGGGCAGCAGGTGGCCTAGTTGCTGGATCGAATCCCCTGAGCTGACAAGGTAAAAATCTGTCGTTCTGCCCCTGAACAAGGCAGTTAACCCACTGTTCCCCGGTAGGCCGTCATTGTAAATAAGAATTTGTTCTTAACTGACTTGCCTAGTTAAATAAAAAAAAGAAGCTTGACCAAAGGACCAAATCAGGCCAAAGGACAGGTTTCCACCAGACCATTACTCATGTTTATTGGCTCAAGCAAGTCTCTTCTTCTTATTGGTGTCCTTTAGTAGTGGTTTCTTAGCAGCAATTCGAGCATGAAGACCTGATTCACACAGTCTCCCCTGAACAGTTGATGTTGAGATATGTCTTATTTGAACACTGTGAGGCATTTTTGGGGGGCTGCAATCTGAGGTGCAGTTAACTCTAATGAAATCCTCTGCAGCAGAGGTAATTCTGGGTCTTCCTTTCCTGTGGAGGTCCTCATGAGAGCCAGTTAACTCTAATGAAATCCTCTGCAGCAGAGGTAATTCTGGGTCTTCCTTTCCTGTGGAGGTCCTCATGAGAGCCAGTTAACTCTAATGAAATCCTCTGCAGCAGAGGTAATTCTGGGTCTTCCTTTCCTGTGGAGGTCCTCATGAGAGCCAGTTTCATTATATTATATTACATGATGGTTTTTCTGACTGCACTTGAAGAAACATTCAAAGTTCTTGAAATGTTCCAGATTGACTGACCTTCATGTCTTAAAGTAATAATGGCTTGTCGTTTCTCTTTGCTTATTTGAGCTGTTCTTGCCATAATATGGACTTGGTCTTTTTACCAAATAGGGCTGTCTTCTGTATACCACCCTTACCTTGTCACAACACAACTGATTGGCTCAAACGCATTAAGAAGGAAACAAATTCCACAAATGAACTTTTGAAGAGTGCACACCTGTTATTTAAAATGCATTCCAGGTGACTGTATCCAAACTTTTGACTGATACTGTAAGTATTCACACCCATGAGTCAATACAGTAGAAGCACATTTTAGCAGTGACTACAGCTGTGAGTCTTTCTAGGTAAGTCTCTAAGAGCTCTCCACACCTAGATTGTGCAACACCCACGAGTCAATACAGTAGAAGCACCTTTTAGCAGTGACTACAGCTGTGAGTCTTTCTGGGTAAATCTCTAAGAGCTTTTCACACCTGGATTGTGCAACATTTGCCCATTATTCTTTATAAAATTCTTCAAGCTCTGTCAAATTGGTTGCTGATCATTGCTAGAAAACCATTCTCAGGTCTTGCCAAAGCTTTTCAAGTAGATTTAAGTCAAAGCTTTAACTCGGCCGCTCAGGAACATTCCATGTCTTCTAGGTAAGCAACTCAAGCATAGATTTGACCTTGTGTTTTAGGTTATTGTCCTGCTGTAAGGTGAATTCATCTCCCAGGGTCTGGTGGAAAGCAAACTGAACCAGCTTTTTCTCTAGGATTTTGCCTGTGCTTTAACTCCATTCTATTTTTTTTATCCTGAAAAACTCCCCAGTCCTTAACGATTAGAAGCATACCCATAACATGATGCAGCCACCAATATGCTTGAAAATATTTAGAGTGGTACTCAGTAATGTGTTTTATTGGATTTATTGGATTTATATTCTGTACAGGCTTCCTTATTTTCACTCTGTCATTTAGGTTCGTATTGTGTAGTAACTACAAAGGTGTTGATCCAGCCTTAGGAGAACTATCATAGCCATTAAACTGTGTAACTGTTATAAAGTCACTACTGACGACAATGTTTTTGATCCATCCTCAGTTGTCTTCAATCACAACTCTGTGTCACAGCCCTTTGTCTCCTGTTTCCAATGTTGCCACATTTTTTGCAGTATTACATTAGTGCCGTGTTGCAAACAAGTTACATGTTTTGGAATATTTTTATTCTGCACAGGCTTCCTTCTTTTCACTCTGTTAATTAGGTTAGTATTGTGGAGTAACTACAATGTTGTTGATCCATCCTCAGTTTTCTCCCATCACAGCCATTAAACTCTGTAACTGTTTTAAAGTCACAATTGGCCTGATGGTGAAATCCCTGAGGGGTTTCCTTCCTCTCCGGCAACTGAGTTAGGAGGTACACCTCTATCTTTGTAGTGACTGGATGTATTGATACACCATCCAAAGTGTAATATCTTCCCCTTGCTCAAAGGGATATTCAATGTCTGGTTTTTTTAAATGTTTTTTTTTTTACCCATCTACCAAGATATGCCCTCCCTGGTCTTTGTGGTTGAATCTGTGTTTGAAATTCACAGCTTCGACTTACAGATAATTGTATGTAAAGAGAATGCCGTAGAACAAATCATGTTAAACACTATTATTGCATACAGCGTGATTGTTAAGCACATTTTTTACTCCTGAATTTATTTAGGTCATAACAAAGGGGTTGAAGACTTATTGACTCGAGACATTTAAGCTTTTCATTTGTAAAAATATATAACAAAACATGTTTCCAATTTGACATTATGGGTTTATTGTGTGGAGGCCATAGACACCAAATCTCAGTTTAATCCATTGTAAATTCAGGCTGTATCACAACAAAATGTGGAAAAAGTCAAGGGGTGCAAATGCTTTTTGGAGGCCTTCCCCTCATCGTACACACACACACACACACACACACCATTGAAATGAACATGCCCTTGCTGAAGTTGTATTCTTCTTGGTCTCCGACCCAACAAATCTCTCTCTCACTTCAAATGGCCTTTATTGGCCTTTATTGGGAAACGCGTTCAGAAAGCAAGTCAAATAAATGAATAAAACAACAAATAAACATCAAAGCAAATTAAACAAAAACAATCAGACATTACCAGTATCAATCAGACATTACCAGTATCAATCAGACATTACCAGTATCAATCAGACATTACCAGTATCAATCAGACATTACCAGTATCAATCAGACATTACCAGTATCAATCAGACATTACGAGTATCAATCAGACATTACCAGTATCAATCAGACATTACCAGTATCAATCAGACATTACCAGTATCAATCAGACATTACCAGTATCAATCAGACATTACCAGTATCAATCAGACATTACCAGTATCAATCAGACATTACCAGTATCAATCAGACATTACCAGTATCAAATAGACATTACCAGTATCAATCAGACATTACCAGTATCAATCAGACATTACCAGTATCAATCAGACATTACCAGTATCAATCAGACATTACGTGTATCAATCAGACATTACCAGTATCAATCAGACATTACCAGTATCAATCAAATTTCAATCACATTTGTTTATAAAAGCCCTTTTTACATCATCAGATGTCACAAAGTGCTGTACAGAAACCCAGCCTAAAACCCCAAACAGCAAGCAATGCAGATGTAGAAGCACAGTAGCTAGGAAAAACTCCCTAGAAAGGCAGGAACCTTAGGAAGAAACCTAGTGAGGAACCAGGCTCTGAGGGGTGGCCAGTCCTCTTCTGGCTGTACTGGGTAGAGAGGAACCAGGCTCTGAGGGGTGGCCAGTCCTCTTCTGGCTGTACTGGGTAGAGAGGAACCAGGCTCTGAGGGGTGGCCAGTCCTCTTCTGGCTGTACTGGGTAGAGAGGAACCAGGCTCTGAGGGGTGGCCAGTCCTCTTCTGGCTGTGCCTGGTGGAGATTATAAGAGTACATGGCCATTAAGGCCAGATTGTTCTTACATTTTTTCATTTAACCTTTATTTAGGCAAGTCAGTTAAGAACAAATTCTTATTTACATTGTCGGCTGTCGACCAAACCCGGACGACGCTGGGCCAACTGTGCTTCTCCCTATGGGACTTTCAATCACGGTCGGATGTGATACAGCCTGGATTCAAACCAGGGACCGCAGTGATGCTTCTTGCACTGAGATGCAGTGCCTTAGACCGCTGCGCCACTCGGGAGCCTGAGGTTAGACGTTCAACAAAATCTAATTTATTTATAAAGCCCTTTTTACATCAACCAATGTGTCACGTTCAAACGTCCATAGATGACCAGCAGGGTTGTAGTAGAGGGTGCAACAGGTCAGCACCTTAGGAGTAAATGTCGGTTGGCTTTTCATAGCCGACCATTAAGAGGTCGAGACAGCAGGTGTGGTATAGAGTCGAAAAACAGCAGGTCTGGGACAAGGTATTACGTCCGGTGAACAAGTTAGCAGGTAGAGCAGTTGAAACTGCTGACTAGGTGGACTGGGGACAGCCAGGAGCCATCAGGCTAGGTAGTCCTGAGGCATGGTCCTAGGGCTCAGGTCCTCCGGGAGGGGAAGGCGATAGGGAGAATTAGAGGGAGCATACTTAAATTCACACAGGACTCCAGATAAGACAGGAGAAATACACCAGATATAACAGACTGACTCTAGCCCCCCGGCACATAGACAATAGCAGCATAGATACAGGAGGCTTAGACGGGGGTGGGTCGAGGGACATGGTGGCCCTGTTCGATGATACCCACAGACAGGGCCAACCAGGCAGTATATAACCCCATCCACTTTGCCAAATCACCCAACACCACCAGAGGGATATCAACAGACCAGCATCTTACTACCCTGAGACAAGGCTGAGTATAGCGCCCAAATGTCTTCTCCACAGCACGAGCCCAAGGGGGGACTCCAAACTGGACAGGAAGATCACGTCTGACTCAACCCACTCAAGTGACGCACCGCTCCTAGGGACGGCATGGAAGAGCACCAGTAAGCCAGTGACTCAGCCCCCGTAATAGGGTCAGAGGCAGAGAATCCCAGTGGAGAGAGGGGAGCCGGCCAGGCAGAGACAGCAAGGACCAGTGCCTTGTCGTTCACCTTCGCACCCCTGGACCAGACTACACTCAAACATAGGATCCACTGAAGAGATGAGTCTTCAGTAAAGACTTAAAGGTTGAGAACGAGTCTGTGTCTTTCACATAGATAGTGTTTAGCAGTTGATGTTACTGTTCAATAACACAGAGCCCAAAGCAAATCAGGGGGGGGGTATATTTATTCAAAGAGAACATATCATAGTTGTTATGCTGGAAAGTAGATGGTAGATGTTTATTCTTCCCTGTCCTCAGTGTCTTCTCCACTGAACAAAGAGGCAGGATGTAGTTTATACCCAAGCTTAGCCTGTGGTTGACCAATTAGAATTCCTTGCAATAAAATTGGGCCAATCGCCAAAATCCAAGTATCAGGCTCAATGTATACTGTAGACAATTTGGACCAATGAGAACTTGCCACATGTAGCTTTCAGTCCCAGACTGGAATTCCTACACAGATCCTAAACCTATGTTGACCTGAAAAACACTAGTTCCAATGCTCTCTAGTCCTCTGGACCTCTAGTCCTCTGGACCTCTAGCCCTCTGAACCTCTGGACCTCTAGTCCTCTGGACCTCTAGCCCTCTGGACCTCTAGCCCTCTGGACCTCTAGCCCTCTGGACCTCTAGCCCTCTGGACCTCTAGTCCTCTGGACCTCTAGTCCTCTGGACCTCTAGCCCTCTGGACCTCTAGTACTCTGGACCTCTAGCCCTCTGGACCTCTAGCCCTCTGGACCTCTAGTACTCTGGACCTCTAGCCCTCTGGACCTCTAGCCCTCTGGACCTCTAGCCCTCTGGACCTCTAGCCCTCTGGACCTCTAGTCCTCTGGACCTCTAGCCCTCTGGACCTCTAGCCCTCTGGACCTCTAGTACTCTGGACCTCTAGTCCTCTGGACCTCTAGCCCTCTGGACCTCTAGCCCTCTGGACCTCTAGTCCTCTGCGTTGTGTATTTACAGTATCTTATAATATTCCTACAATAGGTAGACCATTCCATAAAAATTGAGCTCTATTGGAGGAGGCCCTGCCTCCAGTTGTTTGCTTAGAAATTCTAGGGACAATTAGGAGACCCGTGTCTTGTGAACATTGCCTGTCCTGACCCCGAGCCCGCCTGCCTGAACACTCTGCCTTACCCTGACCCTGAGCCTCCACCTGTCTCAACGTCAACAGTGAAGAGGCAACACAGTGTCTGTGTTCATTTTGCCCATCTTAATCTTTTATTTTTATTGGTCAGTCTGCGATATGGCTTTTTCTTTGCAACTCCTAGAAGTCCAGCATCCTGGAGTTGATTCACCTCTTCTCTGTTGACATTGAGACTGGTGTTTTGCGGGTACTATTTAATGAAGCTTAGGACTTGTGAGGCGTCTGTTTCTCAAACTAGACACTAATGTCCTCTTGCTCAGTTGTGCACTAGGGCCTCCCACTCCTCTTTCTATTCTGGATAGAGCCAGTCATAAATGTTAGCAACATCTCTGCCTTTGCGGGATATGGTCACTAGTGTAACCAGGAAGAGAGGCCTAATTTAACACAATAAATGAATCGGTCTTGAGTCATGTTTCAGTCAGGCCAATCACATCAAGATTATGATCAGTGGCTATGACTGCCTTGGAAGTGAGGCATCTAACATAAAGTAGACCTATATTGAGATGTGAGGTATCACAATCTCTTTCAATAATAACAGGAAAGGAGGTCTTTATTCCAGTGAGATTGCTAAGGCGAACACTGACATGTATAGTTTTGCTCAACCTAGATCGTGTCAGATACGGTCTCAATGGGGATAGCTGAGTTGACTACACTGACTGTGCTAGTGGCAGACTCCACTAAGCTGGCAGGCTGGCTAACAGGGTGCAGGCCAGGCAGCAGGCTATCTCATTGTGGAGTGAGAGGAGTTACAGCCCTGTCTATGTTGATAGATAAGATCAGAGCACCCATCCAGCTAGGATGGAGTCCGTCACTCCTCAGCAGGCCAGGCTTGGTCCTGTTTGTGGGTGAGTCCCAGAAAGAGGGCCAATTATCTACAAATTATATATTTTGGTAATGGCAGAAAACAGTTTTAAACCAGCGATTGAGTTGTGAGACTCTGCTATAGAGCTCTCTGGGGACCAGAGACAATTACTCGATGCTGACAGACGTCTGACTATTTAATCCTAACATCATTGGTGCTGAAATTGATTACAATATCCCTATATAACAATATCCCAATATCTAAGCTCGCCAGTTTTAGCCTTAGCTAGCACCCTCTTCAGATGTAGCCTTAATGTCGGTAGCCCTGCTCCCTGGTAAACAGTGAATGATCGCCGGTTGATTCTTTTTGAAGTCTAATATTGCGGGTAATGGAGTCGCCAATGTCTAGGGTTTTCAATTTGTCAGAGCTAATGGTGGGAGGCTTTGGCGTCTCAGACCCCGTAACGGGAGGAGGAGAGACCAGAGAAGGCTCGGCCTCTGACTCCGACTCGCTGCTTAATGGGGAGAACTGGTTGAAAGTTTCTGTCAGCTGAATGAGCGACACCGGTTGAGCATGGCAAAAACATTTCTTTACAGAAGCCGTGGGAAAGTTGCGAGGGGCCATGCGAGGGGATTTATACTAACGTTACTATCTGTACTTACTGATGGTACAGACGCTGTTTCATCCTTTCCTACACTGAAATTACCCTTGCTTAACGATTGCATCTGAAGCTGTGCTTGCGACACGGCTATCCTCACCATAAGGCAATAGTCCTCCTGTATATTATGAGTACAGCAACTGCAATTAGAAGGCATAGTATTAATGCACAGCAGCACGGAGACAATGAGGAAGTGTGTTCCGCATTACTGTGAAGAAGGAGACCTCAAAGCGTCCGGAGTGAAAAAGTTTAATGAAAAAACTAAGTAGCAAGGGAATGGCTAACAACTTATATTTCAACTTTTTTTAGCGAGAAGGAGACTGTGATTCAAACCACAAAAAGGAATTCTAGTTTGCTCTGTTTTTTGGTTGATTCTTTCCAATGTGTTAAGTAATTATCTTTTAGTTTTCACATGATTTGGTTGGGTCTAATTGTGTTGCTGTCCTGGGGCTCTGTGGGGTGTGTTTGTGTTTGTGAACAGAGCCCCAGGACCAGCTTGCTTTGGGGACTCTTCTCCAGGTTAATTTCTCTGTAGGTGATGGCTTTGTTATGGAAGGTTTGGGAATCGCTTTTCTGGTTTTTGATAATTAGTGGGTATCGCCCTAATTCTGCTCTGCATGCATTATTTGGTGTTTTATGTTGTACACAGACAATAGAATTCTCAATTTGGTGTTTGTCCCATTTTGTGAATTTTTGGTTGGTCACCCCAGACCTCACAACCACTGAGGGCAATTGGTTTATAAATGATTCAAGTATTTTTTGCCATATCCTAATTGGTATGTCAAATTTGATATTCCTTTTGATTGCATAGAAGGCCCTTCTTGCCTTGTCTCTCAGATCGTTCACAGCCTTGTGGAAGTTACCTGTGGCGCTGAAGTTTAGGCCAAGGTATGTATAGTTTTTTGTGTGCTCTAGGCAAATGGTGTCCAGATGGAATTTATTATTTGTGGTCTTGGCGACTGGACCTTTTTTAGAACACCATTATTTTTGTCTTACTGAGAATTACTTGGCCCAGGTCTGACAGAATCTGTGTAGAATATCTAGGTGCTGCTGTAGACCCTCCTTGGTTGGTGACAGAAGCACCAGATCATCAGCAAACAGTAGACATTTGACTTCAGATTCTAGTAGGGTGAGGTTGGTGGTGAAGTGCTCAGAGGACCCCTGTCCCAACGAGGTGGACTGCTTTATTGCCAGGTAATTATTATTACTATTACTACAAACAGAGCACACTTTGCACTGATCATTGTCATGGCCCTGCGGTTCTCCTGATCATGTGACCTGACCATCAGGAGAATCTCTTGAGCACTAAGTATCACAAATGCTGCACTTGTTGAAGGTGATGAACGGCTGATGAGCTAAACCAGAATGTGATTACAATGCTTTGTTATTGTAAACAACCAAAAACCTATACTATTTCACAAAGCTCATCTTTTACTGTCTGCTCCCCAGGCCAACAGAGAAACGAGTGTTCACGGTCTTCATGGTGGTGATAAGCTTGGTGTGTATACTCTTGACCCTGTGTGAGATCCTCTACCTGCTGGGGAAGAAGTGCAGGGAGTGTATTGGCGGTGGAGGACCCCGTGCCATCAGGGAGAGCCCCCAGTTCACCATGCCAGCTACCATACCCCTGACAGAGAAAGATACCTCTGTGTTCAAGCAGTCTGAACTGAAGAAGATGAATATGGCTGATGGGGATGGTGGACTGGATAAGAGAGAGAGCCCTGCTCCGGGTTACAGTGTGACTGTCTCTTAAGACGGTTATCTTTCATTCTGGTCCTGGAGATGCCAGAACATGTGAAGGCTTTCCGTTCAAGCCCAGTATTAATACGTGATTAGATGGATCTAATCAAGGCATTGATAATTAGTTGATCAGTTGTGTTTTAGTAAGTCTAGTAGTAGTTAGTAGATAGTACTGGTCTGGACGAAAAGCCTATGGAAAGACTACAACATTCTGTCATGTCTGTGTCAAGGCAAGGGCCACATATACTGTTCAGTGTGAGTATATGGGATACTCCAAAATGCTGTTTACAAAGTCACTGCCAAAATGGGAAAATATTTAGTCGTGATTAATTAGAGAATGACATGACATGTTTTTTTTGTAAGAAGTTTTCATTTCATGAAATGTACATTATTTCTTGTATTGTCTAGTTATTGACATGTGTAATATAATTTCAAGCCTGATGATTGTAGTCTGCTTGTAATTTGAAATAAAACATATTTTATTATGATCTATTATATTTGTTGTTGTTGTTGTTGTATTTTCTATAAATATAAATGTCTCTTTAATTTCAACTAAAATATCATGATGATTTTCAACTTAAAAGTAAAGCACAAAACTTATTGGATCCAACGCCTCTTATTCATTCCACCAACCATTTCTAGGCCATTTTACAGTACAACAGGAAGTGCAACAGGAAGTGCAACAGTGTTCCACTAGAAGGTATTGAATTGAGTAGTACGCTTTCAACGGTTTGTCATTAAATCAATCACATATTTTATCTTAGTTTAACTCGGCAAGTACAAATTCTTATTTACAATGACGGCCTAGGAAACAGTGGGTTAACTGCCTTGTTCAGGGGCAGAATGACAGATTTTTACCTTGTCAGTTCTGGGATTCATTCCAGCAACCTTTCGGTTACTGGCCCAACGCTCTAACCACTAGGCTACCCCAACAATCTCACAGATAAATGATCCTATGTGATGTATACATTTTGAATGAAGTTTGTTCAAGAGTCCCTTTTAAAACATCCACATGAACCTTAATGTAACAACGTTAATTCCACATGTCATGCTGCAAACAAACACCTGATGAGATCAAAGTGGTGGTTGGTGTTTTGCAGTGAAAGAGAACCACAAAATGACACACCTTGATAATGAAATGAATTAAATAGTAGTTTATTCTACAGGTTGGCAGTAGTAGGTTGGGAGTGGTCAGTAAGCAGGGGTGAAAGTACAGTTTATCCACATTAAAATGACCCCTCCTAAATTATCTGATCACAGTCACATCCGGCATGACTAAAAATCCCCATCAGCCTCAGCGGCAGGACTAGCTGTACAGCTGTGTGATGTGGTGGTGATTAGGTGACACCTTCTATAGCTGATTGAGCCGTCTAGTCTGGAGTGTCTGCTAAATGACGCAAATATACATGTATATTTGCTGAATGGGCATGAACACCAAATGTTCAGTGTTTGAGTATCTAGAAATATGAATCAACAACAAATACTACAAACACTTATGGTCCCCGTATCAACTCTCTGTGAGACTGGAGGTGCTCTTATGTCCACATCTCGATACCTCTGTAGTTCCAGCTCTCTTGGCAAATAAAGGCTCAGCGTTTATCTCGGAATCTGTGGCAGTGCCGGATAAATGAGGGTGACTAGGCAGACATGGAGTGGTACCAATCCAATACTCATCTGTGTGGGCCTGGGGTGTTACCGATACCAGACTCACCTGGTGGGAACACTTAGTCACCATGACAACCCCAATGTTGATTTTAACAAGGGTGTTGCGTCACTAACTGGTCAGCAGAGAGAAAAAGAAACCCAGCATTGATTCCAAAGCTTGACCACACCTCCAGAGTTTGGCTAAATCATCATGTCCAGACTTACAGTAGTCCAGCCATTTTGTTCAGCCCTGCCATTCATTAGTCAAATCAGACTGAGGCAAAGTTGAACAGAGAGATGGACAAGCTTTGAACAGAGAGACGGACAAGCTTTGAACAGAGACACGGACAAGCTTTGAACAGAGACACGGACAAGCTTTGAACAGAGACACGGACAAGCTTTGAACAGAGACACGGACAAGCTTTGAACAGAGAGACGGACAAGCTTTGAACAGAGAGACAGACAAGCTAAAATGAATTGAGCATCAATCAGCCTAGTGATCTGAAACAACTGTAAGTACGACTTGACTTTTAATCCATCTGTAATAGTGATACGAATGACTTTTGCCTCAAAATGACGTGTATTCAACAACAAGTAAACTATCATATACTCTACCTGTTTTTAAACATAATTCCACTGTTTCATAAGAAATGACTTTGATCAAGATGTTCTCCTACGAAATCCCGCAACAACAACAAAATGTGGTTTCGTGAGCATTAGACTCTTGAGGGAAGTCAAACAGTGTTTTGATCAAATATTAAAGCCGCCTTTCTTCAAAGAACCCCACTCCTTTTAAGCAAACAGCTTCCGAAGGCGAAGAGAGAGTCGCAGGGAGATTTGGATGAAGAGTTTGATCGGAGTCTAAATAAAAGGCTGTGAACAGATCTTTCAAAAGAAAACTACTTTAACACCCAGAAGAAATGTATTTCTATGTAAAATTGAAGAGTTGTATTATATGTTGTTCAGCTGGTAGAGGATTCCTGTTTTTTGTGGCTTTATTACCTCTCATTCTGTAGCCTTCCAGTAGTGCAGGCGATGGCAAAGGCAATGTTAGGTGATGCCAAGGGGTCTGGAACTTGATTTTTAAGTGGTTCCCTTTCCCTGAAATGGAGGTTGGCGGGGCTCAATACAACCCTGGTTGTTCAACCGTTATTCATACACTTATTAATGAATCGCTTTCTCTTCTTCCTCCAGCTTCAAGTCCAAAGGCAGAAGCTCATCCACACAGCCGGGTGAAAGTTCAACGGTGAAAGCAGGGGATCCACACAGCCGGGTGAAAGTTCAACGGTGAAAGCAGGGGATCCACACAGCTGGGTGAAAGTTCAACGGTGAAAGCAGGGGATCCACACAGCCGGGTGAAAGTTCAACGGTGAAAGCAGGGGATCCCACTTCGATCTCACCATGGACTGGAAGACGTTCGAGGCGCTGCTTAGCGGGGTCAATAAATATTCTACCGCGTTTGGACGTATCTGGCTCGCGGTAGTCTTCGTGTTTCGCGTCATGGTCTTCGTCGTGGCCGCAGAACGCGTCTTTAGTGAGGACCAGAAAGACTTTGACTGCAACACTCGGCAACCCGGCTGCGCCAACGCCTGTTACGACCACTTCTTCCCTGTCTCCCACACCAGGATCTGGGCACTCCAGCTCATCTTCGTCACCTGTCCCACCTTCATGGTCGTGATGCACGTGGCGTACCGTGAGGAACGCGAACGCAAGTACCGCATCGCACACGGTGAAAACGCCCGTGTCTACGACAACACAGGACAGAAGCACGGAGGACTCTGGTGGACGTATCTCCTCAGCCTCTTCTTTAAGACGGCCATCGAGGTGGCGTTCCTCTACCTCCTTCATCTCATCTACAACAACTTTGACCTGCCGAGACGCGTCATATGCGACCTCTGGCCTTGTCCTAACCAGGTGGATTGCTACATTGGCCGGCCCACAGAGAAGAGGGTGTTTACCTACTTCATGGTAGGGGCGTCAGCTGTGTGTATAGTGCTCAACGTGTGTGAGATCTTTTACCTGATAGCTATCCGGGTGCTGAGGATCAGTCATCGGGGAAGCCTCCATACCTCCCCCAACATTAGGTGCTCTGAGCTGGACTGTGATGGGTGTCAGACGCTGGCGGCGACAGCAGAGTACCAGGAGTGCAACGAGGCCAACTTAGCCATGGAGAAGAAAAGTCAATCTATATTTTGAGTCAGACATGAAACTTTTTACAATTGAACTTTTATTGGATGACAAATCTTTATTGACTAAATGTTGTTAACCAAAACCTGAGTTTTATCAATACATTCATTTTAGTCAAATGTCATTTTTATGGCCAACCACCTCCTCACCCTCCCTTACGGACACACCTCTGTGAGGGTGAAAGACTGACGAAGGTTAAGAGTTCTTGAAAGTGATTTGACAGGTCAGACGTTGCTCAGACGTTGCTGACGAATACCAGAGTTTACAACACAAATGTCGGTATTTTACATATCAGCTAACCGCATTTTATGATAATCTGGTGCCCGACTGCACAGTCGATGTTGTCGCATCCAATCATTGGTTGATGCATGTAACGTCTCAGCAAGGAAACGCAACCCCCATGCTAATCTGATCTGGCCCCCTGCTCATCTGATCTGGCCCTCTGCTCATCTGATCTGGCCCCCTGCTCATCTGATCTGGCCCCCTGCTCATCTGATCTGGTCCCCTGCTCATCTGATCTGGTCCCCTGCTCATCTGATCTGGCCCCCTGCTCATCTGATCTGGCCCCCTGCTCATCTGATCTGGCCCCCTGCTCATCTGATCTGGTCCCCTGCTCATCTGATCTGGTCCCCTGCTCATCTGATCTGGTCCCCTGCTCATCTGATCTGGCCCCCTGCTCATCTGATCTGGCCCCCCCCCTGCTCATCTGATCTGGCCCCCTGCTCATCTGATCTGGATCCCCCTGCTCATCTGATCTGGCCCCCTGCTCATCTGATCTGGCCCCCTGCTCATCTGATCTGGCCCCCTGCTCATCTGATCTGGCCCCCTGCTCATCTGATCTGGCCCCCTCCCCTGCTCATCTGATCTGGTCCCCTGCTCATCTGCTCATCTGCCCCCTGTCTGGCCCCCTGCTCATCTGATCTGGCCCCCTGCTCATCTGATCTGGCCCCCTGCTCATCTGATCTGGTCCCCCTGCTCATCTGATCTGGCCCCCTGCTCATCTGATCTGGCCCCTGCTCATCTGATCTGGCTCATCTGATCCCCTGCTCATCTGATCTGGCCCCCTGCTCATCTGATCTGGCCCCCTGCTCATCTGATCTGGCTCATCTGATCCCCCTGCTCATCTGATCTGGCCCCCTGCTCATCTGATCTGGTCCCCTGCTCATCTGATCTGGCCCCCTGCTCATCTGATCTGGCCCCCTGCTCATCTGATCTGGCCCCCTGCTCATCTGATCTGGTCCCCTGCTCATCTGATCTGGGCCCCCTGCTCATCTGATCTGGTCCCCTGCTCATCTGATCTGGTCCCCTGCTCATCTGATCTGGTCCCCTGCTCATCTGGTCCCCTGATCTGCCCCCTGCTCATCTGATCTGGCCCCGTGCTCATCTGATCTGGCCCCCTGCTCATCTGATCTGGCCCCTGCTCATCTGATCTGGCCCCCTGCTCATCTGATCTGGCTCATCTGATCCCCCTGCTCATCTGATCTGGCCCCCTGCTCATCTGATCTGGCCCCCTGCTCATCTGATCTGGATCTGGCCCCCTGCTCATCTGATCTGGTCCCCTGCTCATCTGATCTGGTCCCCTGCTCATCTGATCTGGCCCCCTGCTCATCTGATCTCTGGCCCCCTGCTCATCTGATCTGGTCCCCTGCTCATCTGATCTGGTCCCCTGCTCATCTGATCTGGTCCCCTGCTCATCTGATCTGGCCCCCTGCTCATCTGATCTGGGCTCATCTGATCCCCCTGCTCAACTGATCTGGCCCCCTGCTCATCTGATCTGGCCCCCTGCTCATCTGATCTGGCCCCCTGCTCATCTGATCTGGCCCCCTGCTCATCTGATCTGGCCCCCTGCTCATCTGATCTGGCCCCTGCTCATCTGATCTGGCCCCCTGCTCATCTGATCTGGCCCCCTGCTCATCTGATCTGGTCCCCCTCATCTGATCTGGCCCCCTGCTCATCTGATCTGGGCTCATCTGATCCCCCTGCTCATCTGATCTGGTCCCCTGCTCATCTGATCTGGCCCCCTGCTCATCTGATCTGGCCCCCTGCTCATCTGATCTGGTGGCCCCCCCTGCTCATCTGATCTGGCCCCCTGCTCATCTGATCTGGCCCCCTGCTCATCTGATCTGGTCCCCTGCTCATCTGATCTGGCCCCCTGCTCATCTGATCTGGCCCCCTGCTCATCTGATCTGGCCCCCTGCTTTTTTCTGTATTGTTTTACCTTTTTAGATTTACAGTTCATTTATTATTATCTTAAATCTGTTTTAATTTTTTCCTTCGTAATTTAAAGTTTTCTTTACAGTGAAATGCAGGGCAGTGTACAGACCTTTCAGGCAGCAGGTGCTCAAAATGAAAAAAGGGTACCCCCCCTTGAAAAGGGTACCCCCCCCTTGAAAAGGGTACCCCCCCTTGAAAATTATAAATGGACTTATATCAGTCATGTCTTGAACTTCATAACATCGACTACTAGCTGCCTCTGTAGCAAACATTTTAAATGTTTTCAGGTCTGTTTATTTCTGCAACAACACACTCACTCGTCACAAACTATAAGCTAGTTACAGTGCCTCCAAAAGATATGACTGACATCTGAAAAAGGCGATCCGCTGATTTTTAGTTAAGGAAACGTAACCTTTATTTAACCAGGCAAGTCAGTTTAAGAACCAATTCTTATTTACAACGACGACGCTGGGCCAATTGTGCGCCGCCCTGTGGAATCATCTTATCAATCACCTGTCATCTTATCACGCTCACTCGTCCCTTTTATAATATAGTATTCCATATCATCGTCATTATAACAAAGTATTCCATATCATCATCATTATAATAAAGTATTCCATATCATATCCATATCATCATCATTATAATAAAGTATTCCATATCATATCCATATCATCACATTTATAATAAAGTATTCCATATCATCATCATTATAATATAGTATTCCATATCATATGCATATCATCATCATTATAATAAAGTATTCCATATCATCATCATTAATATATAGTATTCCATATCATATCCATATCATCATCATTATAATATAGTATTCCATATCATATCCATATCATCATCATTATAATAAAGTATTCCATATCGTCATCATTGTAATATAGTATTCCATATCATATCCATATCATCATCATTATAATATAGTATTCCATATCATATCCATATCATCATCATTATAATAAAGTATTCCATATCATCATCATTATAATATAGTATTCCATATCATCATCATTATAATATAGTATTCCATATCATCATTATTATAATAAAGTATTCCATATCATATCCATATCATCATCATTATAATATAGTATTCCATATCATCATTATTATAACAAAGTATTCCATATCATATCCATATCATCATCATTATAATATAGTATTCCATATCATATCCATATCATCATCATTATAATATAGTATTCCATATCATATCCATATCATCATCATTATAATATAGTATTCCATATCATCATCATTAATATATAGTATTCCATATCATATCCATATCATCATCATTATAATATAGTATTCCATATCATATCCATATCATCATCATTATAATATAGTATTCCATATCATATCCATATCATCATCATTATAATATAGTATTCCATATCATCATCATTAATATATAGTATTCCATATCATATCCATATCATCATCATTATAATATAGTATTCCATATCATATCCATATCATCATCATTATAATATAGTATTCCATATCATATCCATATCATCATCATTATAATATAGTATTCCATATCATATCATCATCATTATAATATAGTATTCCATATCATATCCATATCATCATCATTATAATATAGTATTCCATATCATATCCATATCATCATCATTATAATATAGTATTCCATATCATATCCATATCATCATCATTATAATATAGTATTCCGTATCATATCCATATCATCATCATTATAATAAAGTATTCCATATCATATCCATATCATCATCATTATAATGTAGTATTCCATATCATCATCATTATAATGTAGTATTCCATATCATCATCATTATAATGTAGTATTCCATATCATCATCATTATAATAAAGTATTCCATATCATATCCATATCATCATCATTATAATGTAGTATTCCATATCATCATTGTGTATCATCACATTTGCATCGTGGCATAGAGCAGTAGAGAGGTGCTTACAGAAGTTGCACACACATCTCTTAATTATTATTATTTATTTTTTTACCTTTATTTAAATATGGAGAACACATGGGGAACATTTTTAGTAACCTAGGGTCTGGCCTTTTTAAACCCCATTTCATACAATTATACGTCATTTTACATAACTTGAGACTTTATAGCAGAATATTTTCTAATACCGGACAAATTATCGACACTGACAAACTCAGAATCTAAGATGAATAGAAACGTGCTAATCTTGAATCCATGAATAGCCCTAGACCAGAGGTGGGCAAACTTTTTGGCTCGAGGGCCACATCGGCATTCTGAAATTCAACGGAGGGACGCAAGTCCATATTAGGGCAAGAACAGCTCAAATAAGCAAAGAGAAATGACAGTACATCATTACTTTAAGACAACATTTCTCTTTGTTTATTTGAGCTGTTCTTGCCCTAATATGGACTTGGTCTTCTCTATACCCCCCTCCCCCCACCTTGTTTCAACACAACTGATTGGCTCAAACTCATTAAGAAGGATAGAAATTACACCAATTTATTGTTAAAAAGGCACACCTTTTAATTTAAATCCATTACTACCTCATGGTTGAGAGAATGCCGAGACTGTGCAAAGCTGTCATCAAGGCAAGGGGTGGCTACTTTGAAGAATCTCAAATATAAAATATATTTTGATTTGTTTAACACTTTTTGGGGGTTACTACATGATTCCATATGTGTTATTTCATAGTTTTGATGTTTTCACTATTTTTCCACAATGTAGAAAATAGTAAAAATAAAGAAAAACCCTTGAATAAGTAGGTATTCTAAAACGTTTGACCAGTAGTGTATATACGTATATATATATATATATATATCGCTGTATACAGTATACCACCACCCAAAAGAGCACATGCTTAGTGACAGGGCAAAGGGGCGGGTGCTCGAACACAGCTAAACCCTATCTGAAACTTAACGTAGGCCCGGCTGTGTTATATTTGCTTATTTGATTGGTCTATCTCTCCACCTAGTGGTGACAAAGTACCATCATATCTTTTCCTTAAAATAACTTTTTTTTTTTTTTTTTGTGGGGGGAATAACTTTATTTGAAATATTTCAGGACTGCATTTTGACTATAGTTTGTGTTATTTGTTTCTGTGTGTATTATGATTGAATTCATGTTGTTTTACAATAAAATAGAAAATCACAACAAGTCACGTGTGTGTGTGTTTACATTCCAGGGGGACCCGCCTATTTTTTGGTGTATTTTTTATATATATTTGTACTTGTGCGGTCGCTTCGGGGACGGACTGACGGGGAACGTTCACCACGAGGAGGGAAAGAGAACACACATAAAATCATCAGATAAAATCTATTAGATTGTCAAAATAACACAACATCTGGACAGATGATGACTTAAACAGGGGGGGGATTCAAATCACCAACAATGGCCAATACAGGTGAATATTGGACTTTAGTTCATAATCCTGTTTAACCTTTGACAATTGACAATGAGTGCTACAGTATTCTGATAGACAGGATATATCAGAAAGTGAGTTCTTCAGTTCAGCCCACTGAGCCATCTTGTTTCTGTTGGAACTGTTTTGACTGAAGGAATGGGCTGCAGTAGGGTTAAAGTCACTGTTAGATTGATCTTTATAAACCCATCTGAGGTGGCCCAGAGGTTGCATTGGAAACGTGTCCTCTGACACATTGTGGTAAACTGAAAGAGAATAGACATTACTGTCACGAATATTACCGAAGGTGACTCCCCTTCCTGTTCGGGTGGCGCTCGGGCGTCGTCGTCGCCGGTCTACTAGCTGCCACCAATCCTTTGTTCCGTGTTCGTTTGGTTTTGTCTAATTGGTTTCACCTGTTCATTGTTTGGTTGTTAGGGTGGTGTTATTTAAGTTCGTTCAGCCCGCTTCTGTTTGTGTGGGCTTGTTCTCCTGTATGTCTGAGAGGAGGTGTTAGTGGTTTTTGTTGGGTTTTCTCGCTGTCCTAGTATTTCACATCAGGGTACTATTTTGTTTTATAGTTACTCCTGTGTTGGGAATACTATTTTTGTTCCCGTGTAATTTTGGACATTAAAGCGTGTTTTTCCCGAATCCTTTTGCTCTCTGCGCCTGACTCCACACCCATTCACTCATTGAGCGTTACAATTACACTGTGAGTGTTTCGTGGTTACAATTCCCTTAGTCAACACATGTTTTATGACCAACATCTAATATGTCATACTGACTGAAGGGCTTTTTTTAAGGACCAGACCAGTACATCAGTTCTAGACTATGTATCCATCACCTGACAGGTCTGGAGGTCAAGATTTTTACAATTAGAACCTTGGTCGGTGGACTGTACCAACATATGTGGAGGAATGGGGGGAATGTGGATGTTGTGAAACAACTTTGTGGTTGTGTGAAGGGGGTGGACACCCCTATGGTATAGAGAGGTGATGGAGATGCCTAAGGTTAAATGTATAAGCATCTAAACTTCAATAAGTACCCTGTTAAAGAAAGTGGCGAAATGGGTTGGTTCATTTTCAATTAATTTTCATTAAAAAAATGATAGACAGTGAAAACTGAGTAGAAAATGTCTAAGACTCACTGTACCTGTAATAATGCATAAAATAAAGCAAACTACATATCCTAAATACAACATCGAGCTGTCACCAAGCTTACATTATGATCACCAAGCTTACATTATGAACACCAAGCTTACATTATGATCACCAAGCTTACATTATGATCACTAAGCTTACATTATGATCACTAAGCTTACATTATGATCACCAAGCTTACATTATGATCACCGAGCTTACATTATGAACAACTTACATTATGCTTACATTATGATCATTATGATCTAAGCATTATGATCACCAACATTATGATCACCAAGCTTACATTATGATCACATTATGATCACCAAGCTTACATTATGATCACCAAGCTTACATTATGATCACCAAGCTTACATTATGAACACCAAGCATTATGACATTATGATCACCAAGCTTACATTATGATCACCAAGCTTACATTATGAACACCAAGCTTACATTATGATCACTAAGCATTATGATCACATTATGATCACTAAGCTTACATTATGATCACTAAGCTTACATTATGATCACCAAGCTTACATTATGATCACCAAGCTTACATTATGATCACCAAGCTTACATTATGATCACTAAGCTTACATTATGATCACTAAGCTTACATTATGATCACTAAGCTTACATTATGATCACTAAGCTTACATTATGATCACCAAGCTTACATTATGATCACTAAGCTTACATTATGATCACTAAGCTTACATTATGATCACTAAGCTTACATTATGATCACTAAGCTTACATTATGATCACTAAGCTTACATTATGATCACTAAGCTTACATTATGATCACTAACCTTACATTCTGATGCCTCAGTTTCACAGTGTTGAGATCAGTGTTGAGCCTATCATTATACGACACTGTCTAGATGTTGTGTGATTTTAGATGTCTGTTATTCCACACTGTCTGGATGTTGTGTGATTTTAGATGTCTGTTATTCCACGCTGTCTGGATGTTGTCTGATTTTAGATGTCTGTTATTCCACGCTGTCTGGATGGTGTCAAGCTCATTCAAGCACCTCTAAACGTCAATAAGTACCCTGTTAAAGAAAGAGGTGAAATAAGTTTGCACTTTTGGGACTGTTCTATTAGTCCATTGCAAATGGCAAGCTCATTCAAGCACATCTTAAATATTTGAAATGATTTAAATAGCATTTGAACCCAAGTCAGCTTTTCATACATGTGAAGCTCCTTGATGCTCCTTAATGTGCTGTAGAGAGGCTCTGTTTGAACCAGAGACAGTACTAGACCCTAGAGATGTGTGTGTGTGTTCAGCAGGTAATCATTAATGCCTGTGACATCTCCAGTGTGGTTTTAACCTTGGGACTGTGTGGAGCAGATCAATAGTAAATGGACCCTGAACATGGACTTGATGATACTGTCTCCTCACTTCTCTCTCTTCCTCCTTATGATGTTTACATTCTCTCCTGTATCTATCTCTCTCTCTCTCTCTCTCGCTCTCTCTCTTGCGCTCTCTCTCTCTCTCTCTCTCTCTCTCGCGCTCTCTCTCTTGCGCTCTCTCTCTCTCTCTCTCTCTCTCTCTCTCTCTCTCGCTCTCTCTCTCGCGCTCTCTGTCTCTCTCTCTGTCTCTCTCTTTCTCTTGCTCTCTCTGTTTCTCTCTCTGTCTCTGTCTCTATGTGTGTCTCTCTCTCTGTCTCTAAATCTCTCTTTCTCTTTCTTTCTCTCTCCTCTGCCTCCCCCCTCCCTCTCTATAGGTAGGTGCTGCGCCAGTCTGGAGCAGCCCAAGGCCCTGATGAAGATGGGCCTGAGTATGGTGCTTGTAGGACACGTCAACTTCCTACTGGGGGCGCTAGTCCACGGGGCTGTGCTGCGACACATCAACCTGAACACACGAGCCCACACCATGGCGTACTCCATATCTAATATAATGGCACTCACTACTGGACTAGTGGTGAGACTGATATCTAATGTGGTCCTACTAGACTAGTGGTGAGACTGAGACTGATATCTAATGTGGTACTACTAGACTAGTGGTGAGACTGAGACTGATATCTAATGTGGTACTACTGGACTAGTGGTGAGACTGATATCTAATGTGGTACTACTGGACTAGTGGTGAGACTGATATCTAATGTGGTACTACTGGACTAGTGGTGAGACTGATACTGATATCTAATGTAGTGGAGTAGTTATCACAGTCTCTCCATCACAATAAACTTACATGGGGTGATTTTCTGTGTGTGTTGTCTCATCCAGCTGAAATATGTCCCTGCAGGGTGTTGTCTCGTCCAGCTGAAATATGTCCCTGTAGGGTGTTGTTGTAGTAATCCTGGCCATCACCCTGTCTAATAACTATCTCTGTAATATATCCCTGTAGGGTGTTGTTGTAGGAATGCTGGCCATCCTCCTGTATAATAACTATCTCTGTAATATATCCCTGTAGGGTGTTGTTGTAGGAATGCTGGCCATCCTCCTGTATAATAACTATCTCTGTAATATATCCCTGTAGGGTGTTGTTGTAGGAATGCTGGCCATCCTCCTGTATAATAACTATCTCTGTAATATATCCCTGTAGGGTGTTGTTGTAGGAATGCTGGCCATCCTCCTGTATAATAACTATCTCTGTAATATATCCCTGTAGGGTGTTGTTGTAGGAATGCTGGCCATCCTCCTGTATAATAACTATCTCTGTAATATATCCATGTAGGGTGTTGTTGTAGGAATGCTGGCCATCCTCCTGTATAATAACTATCTCTGTAATATATCCCTGTAGGGTGTTGTTGTAGGAATGCTGACTATCCTCCTGTATAATAACTATCTCTGTAATATATCCCTGTAGGGTGTTGTTGTAGGAATGCTGACTATCCTCCTGTATAATAACTATCTCTGTAATATATCCCTGTAGGGTGTTGTTGTAGGAATGCTGACTATCCTCCTGTCTAATAACTATCTCTGTAATATGTCCCTGTAGGGTGTTGTTGTAGGAATGCTGGCCATCCTCCTGTATAATAACTATCTCTATAATATATCCCTGTAGGGTGTTGTTGTAGGAATGCTGGCCATCCTCCTGTATAATAACTATCTCTGTAATATATCCCTGTAGGGTGTTGTTGTAGGAATGCTGGCCATCCTCCTGTATAATAACTATCTCTGTAATATGTCCCTGTAGGGTGTTGTTGTAGGAATGCTGGCCATCCTCCTGTATAATAACTATCTCTGTAATATATCCCTGTAGGGTGTTGTTGTAGGAATGCTGGCCATCCTCCTGTATAATAACTATCTCTGTAATATATCCCTGTAGGGTGTTGTTGTAGGAATGCTGGCCATCCTCCTGTATAATAACTATCTCTGTAATATGTCCCTGTAGGGTGTTGTTGTAGGAATGCTGGCCATCCTCCTGTCTAATAACTATCTCTGTAATATATCCCTGTAGGGTGTTGTTGTAGGAATGCTGGCCATCCTCCTGTATAATAACTATCTCTGTAATATATCCCTGTAGGGTGTTGTTGTAGGAATGCTGGCCATCCTCCTGTCTAATAACTATCTCTGTAATATATCCCTGTAGGGTGTTGTTGTAGGAATGCTGACTATCCTCCTGTATAATAACTATCTCTGTAATATATCCCTGTAGGGTGTTGTTGTAGGAATGCTGACTATCCTCCTGTATAATAACTATCTCTGTAATATATCCCTGTAGGGTGTTGTTGTAGGAATGCTGGCCATCCTCCTGTATAATAACTATCTCTATAATATATCCCTGTAGGGTGTTGTTGTAGGAATGCTGGCCATCCTCCTGTATAATAACTATCTCTGTAATATATCCCTGTAGGGTGTTGTTGTAGGAATGCTGGCCATCCTCCTGTATAATAACTATCTCTGTAATATATCCCTGTAGGGTGTTGTTGTAGGAATGCTGGCCATCCTCCTGTATAATAACTATCTCTGTAATATATCCCTGTAGGGTGTTGTTGTAGGAATGCTGGCCATCCTCCTGTATAATAACTATCTCTGTAATATATCCCTGTAGGGTGTTGTTGTAGGAATGCTGGCCATCCTCCTGTATAATAACTATCTCTGTAATATATCCCTGTAGGGTGTTGTTGTAGGAATGCTGGCCATCCTCCTGTATAATAACTATCTCTGTAATATATCCCTGTAGGGTGTTGTTGTAGGAATGCTGGCCATCCTCCTGTATAATAACTATCTCTGTAATATATCCCTGTAGGGTGTTGTTGTAGGAATGCTGGCCATCCTCCTGTATAATAACTATCTCTGTAATATATCCCTGTAGGGTGTTGTTGTAGGAATGCTGGCCATCCTCCTGTATAATAACTATCTCTGTAATATATCCCTGTAGGGTGTTGTTGTAGGAATGCTGGCCATCCTCCTGTATAATAACTATCTCTGTAATATATCCCTGTAGGGTGTTGTTGTAGGAATGCTGGCCATCCTCCTGTATAATAACTATCTCTGTAATATATCCCTGTAGGGTGTTGTTGTAGGAATGCTGGCCATCCTCCTGTATAATAACTATCTCTGTAATATATCCCTGTAGGGTGTTGTTGTAGGAATGCTGGCCATCCTCCTGTATAATAACTATCCTCTGTAATATATCCCTGTAGGGTGTTGTTGTAGGAATGCTGGCCATCCTCCTGTATAATAACTATCTCTGTAATATATCCCTGTAGGGTGTTGTTGTAGGAATGATGACTATCCTCCTGTATAATAACTATCTCTGTAATATATCCCTGTAGGGTGTTGTTGTAGGAATGCTGGCCATCCTCCTGTATAATAACTATCTCTGTAATATATCCCTGTAGGGTGTTGTTGTAGGAATGCTGGCCATCCTCCTGTATAATAACTATCTCTGTAATATATCCCTGTAGGGTGTTGTTGTAGGAATGCTGGCCATCCTCCTGTATAATAACTATCTCTGTAATATATCCCTGTAGGGTGTTGTTGTAGGAATGCTGGCCATCCTCCTGTATAATAACTATCTCTGTAATATGTCCCTGCAGGGTGTTGTCTGTCCAGCTGAAATATGTCCCTGTAGGGTGTTGTTGTAGTAATCCTGGCCATCACCCTGTCTAATAACTATCTCTGTAATATGTCCCTGTAGGGTGTTGTTGTAGGAATGCTGGCCATCCTCCTGTATAATAACTATCTCTGTAATATATCCCTGTAGGGTGTTGTTGTAGTAATCCTGGCCATCCTCCTGTATAATAACTATCTCTGTAATATATCCCTGTAGGGTGTTGTTGTAGTAATCCTGGCCATCCTCCTGTATAATAACTATCTCTGTAATATATCCCTGTAGGGTGTTGTTGTAGGAATCCTGGCCATCCTCCTGTATAATAACTATCTCTGTAATATATCCCTGTAGGGTGTTGTTGTAGGAATGCTGGCCATCCTCCTGTATAATAACTATCTCTGTAATATATCCCTGTAGGGTGTTGTTGTAGGAATGCTGGCCATCCTCCTGTCTAATAACTATCTCTGTAATATATCCCTGTAGGGTGTTGTTGTAGGAATGCTGACTATCCTCCTGTCTAAAAACAAGAAGAGCAGAGTGCTGGTGAGTTACTGATGTTTCCTTATGTGTCCTTCTACTCACTGTCGGGTGATGTTACTGACGTTTACTCAATATAATACAGTTGAAGTCGGAAGTTTACATACACTTTAGCCAACTACATTTAATCTCAGTTTTTCTCAAATCCTGACATTTATAATCTTATCTTAAAATTCCCTGTTTTAGATCAGTTAGGATCACCACTTTATTTTAAGAATGTGAAATGTCAGAATAATAGTAGAGAGAAGAGAGAATGATTTATTTCAGCTTTTATTTCTTTCATCACATTCCCAGTGGGTCAGAAGTTTACATACACTCAATTAGTATTTGGTAGCATTGCCTTTAAATTGTTTAACTTGGGTCAAACTGTTTTGGGTAGCCTTCCACAAGCTTCCCACGATAAGTTGGGTGATTTTTGGCCCATTTCTCCTGACAGAGCTGGTGTAACTGAGTCAGGTTTGTAGGCCTCCTTGCTCGCACACACGTTTTCAGTTCTACCCACAAAATTTCTATATGATTGAGGTCAGGGATTTCTGATGGCCACTCCAATACCTTGACTTTGTTGTCCTTAAGCCATTTTGCAACAACTTTGGAAGTATGCTTGGGGTCATTGTCCATTTGGAAGATCCATTTGTGACCAAGCTTTAACTTCCTGACTGATGTTTCGAGATGTTTTTTCAATATATCCATGTAATTTTCCTTCCTCATGATGCCATCTATTTTGTGAAGTGCACCAGTCCCTCCTGCAGCAAAGCGCCCCCACAACATGATGCTGCCATCCCCAGTTTTCACGGTTGGGATGGTGTTCTTCGGTTTGCAAGCATCCCCCTTTTCCCTCCAAACATAATGATGGTCATTATGGCCAAACAGTTATTTTTTTGTTTTAATCAGACCAGAGGACATTTCTCCAAAAAGTGCAATCTTTGTCTCCATGTGCAGTTGCAAACAAGTCTGGCTTTTTTATGGTGGTTTTGGAGCAGTGGCTTCTTCCTTGCTGAGCGGCCTTTCAGGTTATGTCAATATAGGACTCGTTTCACTGTGGATATAGATACTTTTGTACCTGTTTCCTCCAGCATCTTCACAAGGTCCTTTACTGTTGTTCTGGGATTGATTTGCACTTTTCGCACCAAAGTACGTTCATCTCTAGGAGACAGAACGCATCTCCTTCCTGAGCGGTATGACGGCTGCGTGGTCCCATGGTGTTTATACTTGTGTACTATTGTTTGTACAGATGAACCTGGAACCTTCAGGCGTTTAAACTAGTTTTAATGACTCCAACCTAAGTGTATGTAAACTTCCAACTTCAAATGTAGGTGACTGTAGTGACACTGAAGGTTCCCTATGTGATTCACCAGGTGAAAATAGCATGATATGATATTAGTTTCCCAGTAGTGTATTGATCCAGTAGTGTCTCTGAAGTGTTCTGTATTGGTAGATTATTCATTTATTTTTCTCCCTCTGCTAGAATCCGTTTCCTCTCTGTGCAGATGAAAGAGTACTGACTGTTTTTGTGCCACTGGAGCTCAATTCTCTCTCTCTCTGTCTCTCTCTCTCACACACACACTGTCTCTCACACACACTCTGTCTCTCTCTCTCTCTCACACACACTCTGTCTCTCTCTCTCTCTCTCTCTCTCTCACTCTCTCTCTCACACACACACACACACTCTGTCTCTGTCTCTCTCGCTCTCTCTCGCTCTCTCTCTCTGTCTCTCTCTCTCTCTCTCTCTCTCACACACACTCTGTCTCCCTGTCTCTCTCTGTCTGTCTCTCTCTCTCTCTCTCTCACACACACACACACACTCTGTCTCTCTTGCTCTCTCTCTCTCTCTCTCTCTCTCTCTCTCTCTCACACACACTCTGTCTCTCTCTCTCTCTCTCTCTCTCTCACACACACACACACACTCTGTCTCTGTCTCTCTCGCTCTCTCTCTCTGTCTCTGTCTCTCTCTCTCTCTCTCTCTCTCTCACACACTCTGTCTCTCTCTCTCTCTCTCTCCCTCTCTCTCTCTCTCTCTCTCTCTCTCACACACACACTCTGTCTCTGTCTCTCTCGCTCTCTCTCTCTGTCTCTCTCTCTCTCTCTCTCTCTCTCTCACACACACTCTGTCTCCCTGTCTCTCTCTGTCTGTCTCTCTCTCTCTCTCTCTCTCTCTCTCTCTCTCTCTCTCTCTCTCTCTCTCTCTCTCACACACACACACACTCTGTCTCTGTCTCTCTGCTCTCTCTCTCTCTCTCTCTCTCTCTCTCTCTCTCTCTCTCACACACTCTGTCTCCCTGTCTCTCTCTGTCTGTCTCTCTCTCTCTCTCTCTCTCTCTCTCTCTCTCTCCCTCTCTCTCTCTCTCTCCCTCTCTCCCTCTCTCTCTCTCTCTCTCTCTCTCTCTCTCAGACATGGTCGTTGTTCGTGGTCAGCCTGTTTGGTAGTCTCCTGGCCACAGCGTCTGCGATTTGCCTCACCGTTTCTGTGGTGAGGGTCACAGTTAATGGTGGGCGGACCCTCCTGACTCAATGCCGGTTCCCCAAAGCTATTGGCTACGCCAGCATCACTAACGTGTGCCCTTTCGACCACACACGCATTTATGTAAGTCACATATGGAGTCATTGTGTCATGTTGTCTGGTCAGTGGGTCATGTGGAGGGGTGGTCTGGTCAGTGGGTCATGTGGTCTGGTCACTGGGTCATGTGGTCTGGTCACTGGGTCATGTGGAGGGGTGGTCTGGTCAGTGGGTCATGTGGTCTGGTCACTGGGTCATGTGGTCTGGTCACTGGTACATGTGGAGGAGTGGTCTGGTCAGTGGGTCATGTGGTCTGGTCACTGGGTCATGTGGAGGGGTGGTCTGGTCAGTGGGTCATGTGGAGGGGTGGTCTGGTCAGTGGGTCATGTGGTCTGGTCACTGGGTCATGTGGTCTGGTTACTAGGTCATGGGGAGGGGTGGTCAAGAGGTCACCGCCATACCAGGCGGTGATACAGCCCAACAGGATGCTCTCGATTGTGCATCTGTAAAGGTTTGTGAGTGTTTTTGGTGACAAGACGAATTTCTTTAGCCTTCGAATTTCCTTTAGACTAGCAGGACTGTGCTAGTTTGCTATATAATGGGACCTTTAGACGAGCAGGACTGTGCTAGTTTGCTATATAATGGGACCTTTAAACTAGTAGGACTGTGCTAGTTTGCTATATAATGGGATCTTTAGACTAGCAGGACTGTGCTAGTTTGCTATATAATGGGACCTTTAGACTAGCAGGACTGTGCTAGTTTGCTATATAATGGGACCTTTAGACTAGCAGGACTGTGCTAGTTTGCTATATAATGGGACCTTTAGACTAGCAGGACTGTGCTAGTTTGCTATATAATGGGACCTTTAGACTAGCAGGACTGTGCTAGTTTGCTATATAATGGGACCTTTAGACTAGCAGGACTGTGCTAGTTTGCTATATAATGGGACCTTTAGACCTTATAGTCCTTGAGCGATGCGATATGTAACGGTTATCGTTCTTGGTGTTTAAATAGACTGTTTTAAACCTGCTGGGTAACTGTCTATTTAGCTAATCCAGCCAATGACATCATGGGACGGTTTGAAACCTGGACACAGATCCCCGTCCTGGAGTATAAAGAGTGTAGATGACGATTCGCTCAGTTTAATCTGTGTGTGTGTGTGTGTGTGTGTGTGTGTGTGTGTGTGTGTGTATACAGCAAACACCAGATGGACTTTAAAAGTAATGTACACAAGTAAAAAAAATAGTAATCTGGAGAGAGACAGAGAAATTGTAGGAAAGTGGGCACAATTGTAGGAATGTGTACAGTTATAAACTTTTTCCTTAACACCATGGGGCGGACACACACACACACACACACACACACACACACACACACACACACACACACACACACACACACACACACACAGAGGCACACACACACACACACACACACACACACACACACAGAGACACACACACACACAGAGAGAGAGAGAGAGACACACAGAGAGAGAGACAGAGAGAGAGAGACAGATGCACTCAGAGAGAGAGAGAGAGACAGATGCACACACACACACACACACACACACAGAGAGAGAGAGAGAGAGAGAGACAGATGACAGATGCACACACACACACACACACAGAGAGAAAGAGAGAGAGACAGATGCACACACACACACACACACACACAGAGAGAGAGAGAGAGAGAGAGAGAGAGAGAGATGTACACAGAGAGAGAAGAGAGAGAGAGAGACAGAGAGAGAGAGAGACAGATACACAGAGAGAGAGAGATAAACTGACCTGTCTCTCTCCTCTTTGCAGAGCATGACACTGATCCTGTGGGTTCCTCTGATCGTGATCTGTATTGTCCAGCTGGTTTTGTCAGTGCGGTGCTTCTCTGTGTGTGTTTCTTTCCTGGGTCTACCCTGCTTCCCTCACAAGATCAGGCTCAGGGACCACGGTAGAACGGTGAGGTTTGGCACTTCTCAGACACCGTACTGGCTCCTTCTGAACTGTGCCCCAAAACACAAATTACTGCTCAAATCGCACATAAAAAAATCTCTACATGTATTTATTTCAGCATCCCACCCAGTGTTGGGTGCTTTGTGTTTTAAACTATCTGCGTGTTTTTGTGTGTTTCAGATAAATACAGTAGCACCCGCAGAGCCGCCCTCTCTCACTAGCTCAGTACCCGGTCATTCCCTTCATCTACACCTTCTTCAGTCGGACCTGCCTCATCTCAAGTCCCAGCGGCGGCCTCTTCCTCCTCCTCCTCCTCCTCCTCCTCCTCTTCATCACTCGGACCCGTCCCATCTCAAGTCGCAGCGGCAGCCTCTTCCTCCTCCTCCTCCTCTTCATCACTCGGACCCGTCTCATCTCAAGTCCCAGCGGCAGCCTCTTCGTCCTCCTCCTCCTCTTCATCACTCGGACCCGTCTCATCTCAAGTCGCAGCGGCAGCCTCTTCCTCCTCCTCTTCATCACTCGAACCCGTCTCATCTCAAGTCGCAGCGGCAGCCTCTTCCTCCTCCTCCTCCTCTTCATCACTCGGACCCGTCTCATCTCAAGTCCCAGCGGCAGCCTCTTCGTCCTCAGCATCAGACTCATCAGAGAGGAAGTTCAGACAGGTGGTCTGATGGGGGGCAGCTGGTTCCCCCAGAGGAACATGAGCTGCTGGAACAAGGTTTCTGGATATAATGATGATGACGATGAACACCCAGATACGGCTCCATACCCCGTCAATATAATCCCTAACCCAGATACTGCTCCATACCCAGTCTATATAATCCCTAACCCAGATACTGCTCCATACCCCGTCTATATAATCCCTAACCCAGATACTGCTCCATACCCTGTCTATATAATCCCTAACCCAGTTACGGCTCCATACCCCATCTATATAATCCCTAACCCAGATATGGCTCCATACCCGGTCTATATAATCCCTAACCCAGATACTGCTCCATACCCAGTCTATATAATCCATACCCCGTCTATATAATCCCTAACCCAGATACTGCTCCATACCCCGTCTATATAATCCATACCCCATCTATATAATCCCTAACCCAGATACGGCTCCATACCCCATCTATATAATCCATACCCCATCTATATAATCCCTAACCCAGATACGGCTCCATACCCAGTCTATATAATCCCTAACCCAGATACTGCTCCATACCCAGTCTATATAATCCATACCCCGTCTATATAATCCCTAACCCAGATACTGCTCCATACCCCGTCTATATAATCCATACCCCATCTATATAATCCCTAACCCAGATACGGCTCCATACCCCATCTATATAATCCATACCCCATCTATATAATCCCTAACCCAGATACGGCTCCATACCCTGTCTATATAATCCCTAACCCAGATACTGCTCTATACCCAGTCTATATAATCCCTAACCCAGATACTGCTCTATACCCAGTCTATATAATCCCTAACCCAGATACTGCTCTATACCCAGTCTATATAATCCCTAACCCAGATACTGCTCTATACCCAGTCTATATAATCCCTAACCCAGATACTGCTCTATACCCAGTCTATATAATCCCTAACCAAGACACGGCTGAGGAATTCAACTCCAAAATACTAGTCTTCTCCCATTTTTCAAACCATTGGCCCAACCCACAAGGTGTATAAACAACAATAAATAAGAATAAAACAAGATAGATACAAAACAAAAACGTGAAGAACATAATGTGGCTTGCGAAAGTATTTACCCCCATTGGTATTTTTCCTATTTTATTGCCTTACAACCTAGAATTAAAATCTATTTTGGGGGGATATGTCTCATTTTATTTCCACAACATGCCTACCACTTTGAAGATGGAAAATATTTTAACGGAAAACTTGAGCGTGCGTAACTATTCACCTCCTCCCCCAAAGTCAATACTTTCAATTTTAGTCTCATCTGACCAGAGTACCTTCTTCCATATGTTTGGGGATGTCAAGTTCATCGTAGAGATGAGACCAAGGCGCAGCGTGATGTGAATACATCTTCTATTTTAATGAAACGAAGAACACTTACACAAATTTACAAAAACGAACGTGAATCTATATAGAATAAGTGCAGACACAGGCAACTAATACATAGACAATCACCCACGAATTACCCAAGGAATATGGCTGCCTAAATATGAGACAACGATAAACAGCTGCCTCTAATTGAGAACCAATCTAGGCAACCATAGACATACAAAACACCTAGACTAGTAAACAACCCCATAAACATACAAAAACCCTAGACAGGGGCAAACACAACAAACCACCCCTTGTCACACCCTGACCTAACCAAACTAATAAAGAAAACAAAGATAACTAAGGTCAGGGAGTGACAGGGGAGTCTCCCACTAACCGTTTGGCTAACACAAAACGTGTTTGCTTATTTTTTTCTTTAAGCAATGGCTTTTTTCTGGCCACTCTTCCGTGAAGCCCAGCTCTGTGGAGTGTACGGCTTAAAGTGGTCCTATGGGCAGATACTCCGATCTACACTGTGGAGCTTTGAAGCTCTTTCAGGGTTATCTTTGGTCTCTTTGTTACCTCTCTGATTAATGCCCTCCTTGCCTGGTCTGTGAGTTTTGGTGGGTGGCCCTCTCTTGGCAGGTTTGTTGTGGTGCCCTATTCTTTCCATTTTTTAATAATGGGTTTAATGGTTCTCCGTGGGATGTTCAAAGTTTTGGATATTTTTTTATAACCCAACCCTGATCTGTACTTCTCCACAACTTTGTCCCTGATCTGTTTGGAGAGCTCCTTGGTCTTCATGGTGCCGCTTGCTTGGTGGTGCCCCTTGCTTAGTGATGTTGCAGACTCTGGAGCCTTTCAGAACAGGTGTATATACAGTTGAAGTCTGAAGTTTACATACACTGAGGTTGGAGTCATTAAGACTCATTATTTCAACCACTTCACAAATTTCTTGTTAACAAATTATAGTTTTGGCAAGTCAGTTAGGACAATACTTTGTGCATGACACAAGTCATTTTTCCAGCAATTGTTTACAGACAGATTATTTCACATATAATTCACTGTATCACAATTCCAGTGGGTCAGACATTTACATACACTAAGTTGACTGTGCCTTTAAACAGCTTGGAAAATTCCAGAAAATGATGTCATGGCTTTAGAAGCTTCTTATAGGCTGATTGACATCATTTGAGTCAATTGGAGGTGTACCTGTGGATGTATTTCAAGGCCTACCTTCAAACTCAGTGCCTCTTTACTTGACATCATGGGAAAATCAAAAGAAATCAGCAAAGACCTCAGAAAAAAATGGTAGACCTCCACAAGCCTGGTTCATCCTTGGGAGCAAATTCCAAACGCCTGAAGGCACCACGTTAATCTGTACAAACAATAGTACGCAAATATGAACACCATGGGACCATGCAGCTGTCATACCACTCAGGAAGGAGACATTTTCAGTCTCCTAGAGATGAACGTACTTTGGTGTGAAAAGTGCAAATCAATCCCAGAACAACAGCAAAGGACCTTGTGAAGATGCTGGAGGAAACAGGTACAAAAGTGTCTTTATCTACACGAAAACGAGTCCTATATCGACATAACCTGAAAGGCCGCTCAGCAAGGAAGAAGCCACTGCTCCAAAACCGCCATAAAAAAGTCAAGACTGCGGTTTCCAACTGCACATGGGGAAAAAGATCGTACTTTTTGGAGAAATGTTCTCTAGTCTGATGAAACAAATAAATAACTGCTTGGCGATAATGATCATCATTATGTTTGGAGGGAAAAGGGGGAGGCTTTCAAGCTGAAGAACACCATCCCAACCGTGAAGCACGGGGGTGGCAGCATCATGTTGCGGGGGTGCTTTGCTGCAGGTGTCACGCCCTGACCTTAGATATCTCTGTTTCTATATATTTTTGTTAGGTCAGGGTGGGTACTCTAGTTGTTGTATGTCTAGGGTTTTTGTCATCTAGTGTTTTTGTTTGTCTATGTTGGCCTGATATGGTTCCTAATCAGAGACAGCTGTTTATCGCTGTCTATGATTGGGGATCATATTTAGGTAGCCATTTTTCCCCATTGTTAGTTGTGGGATCTTGTCTATGTTTAGTTGCCTTTCAGCACTAGTTTGTATAGCTTCACGTTTTGTTTGGTTGTTTGGTTGTTTTTGTTCATTCATTAAAAAGGGAATGTACGCATACCACGCTGCGCCTGGTGGCGCTATCATGGAATACTTTTCGCACTGTAGGCACTGTAAATCAATCAACTCTAATTATCACATGTAGGACAGTATGCAGGTGTGTGTGTGCATGGACTTTGCAGATGTATTTCTCACATGTGCAGCACATAGTACACATGTTTAACAGTTCTCCTTTGGGGGTCAGAATCTCCCCCTCTTGCCTGCCCCAGCTGCAGCCTCAGGTGGATCAGGACAAGATTCAGCCCACTGAACAGCTTTCACCAGCTCTGCAGAGGCTGCTGTGCGGGGGATGCACTCCCTTCTTTGAATGCGTGGGGTTACAAGTGCCTTTCTCAGCTGCTCCAGGAACACTCTCCTCTTGTTCCGCTTATCAGGCATCCAGGTAGGGTTGATCTTGTTCCATATCATGAAGGCATTGTATGAGGACACATCAACGATGTTATGGAAGATGACCAGGGGCCAGCGGGCGGGGGGGGGGGCAGTCATCCTCCTGCAGCTGTAAGTTCTAATCACCTTGTCCAGGTTGTCCACGCCTCCTTTGCTGTGGTTGTAGTCCAGGATGATGGCTGGCTTCCTGTCCTCACCATCACTGATCTCAGCCGTTTTGTGCAGTGTGCTCAGGAGGACCACATTCTTGTTCTTCTTTGGGAGGTAAGAAACTAGAGTGGTGGTGGGGGTGAAGGCAA
Source organism: Oncorhynchus tshawytscha (assembly GCF_018296145.1). Taxonomy (NCBI): domain Eukaryota; kingdom Metazoa; phylum Chordata; class Actinopteri; order Salmoniformes; family Salmonidae; genus Oncorhynchus; species Oncorhynchus tshawytscha. The sequence goes on from NC_056459.1 coordinate 34,437,462, forward strand.
ACTTTGATGAGAAGGTCTCTTTCCCCTTTGTTTTGAGGGGTGCAGGGGGGAGCTCAGTTTCGTTCTTTCTAACTATGCCAACCATGCTGATATTCCTCTTCAGCTACTGGCTGAGTTCAATCAGTAGCACACAATCTCAATTTCTCATTGTGTTTTTGTGTCTTTGTGGTTTTTGTGGTGTGTAAATTATTGTATAACTGCCGGGTCAAAAATGACCTTAAGACAACCTTTGTACCCTGATGGTGTACAGCTTTAATGGAAATATGAACAAAGGCAATCTTTCACTTTTTCAAATGTTGTGGTCACTAGGAAAAGTCATCATAAAAATATAATTTAGGGGGTTTTCTCTGCTGTTAAACGTATTTGCGTGTCATTTTTTTTTACCCTTGGGACAACACAAGGGTTAAACAAAGTTATACGACACCCAATGCCCCGGTGTGAAAAAATAATTGCCCCTTTACACTCAATACGTTGTCTCCAACCAACCACTTCCTGTAGTTGATCAGTCCACCTTTAGCTGCAGTGACTCCAACCAACCACTTCCTGTAGTTGTTGATAAGTCCACCTTTAGCTGCAGTGACTCCAACCAACCACTTCCTGTAGTTGATCAGTCCACCTTTAGCTGCAGTGACTCCAACCAACCACTTCCTGTAGTTGTTGATAAGTCCACCTTTAGCTGCAATGACTCCAACCAACCACTTCCTGTAGTTGTTGATAAGTCCACCTTTAGCTGCAGTGACTCCAACCAACCACTTCCTGTAGTTGTTGATAAGTCCACCTTTAGCTGCAGTGACTCCAACCAACCACTTCCTGTAGTTGTTGATCAGTCCACCTTTAGCTGCAGTGACTCCAACCAACCACTTCCTGTAGTTGTTGATCAGTCCACCTTTAGCTGCAGTGACTCCAACCAACCACTTCCTGTAGTTGTTGATAAGTCCACCTTTAGCTGCAGTGACTCCAACCAACCACTTCCTGTAGTTGTTGATCAGTCCACCTTTAGCTGCAGTGACTCCAACCAACCACTTCCTGTAGTTGTTGATAAGTCCACCTTTAGCTGCAGTGACTCCAACCAACCACTTCCTGTAGTTGTTGATAAGTCCACCTTTAGCTGCAATGACTCCAACCAACCACTTCCTGTAGTTGTTGATAAGTCCACCTTTAGCTGCAATGACTCCAACCAACCACTTCCTGTAGTTGTTGATCAGTCTCTCACGTCACTGTGGAGGAATTTTGGCCCCCTCTTCCATGCAGAACTGCTTTAACTCACTGACATTTGTGGGTTTTCAAGCATGAACTACTCATTTCAAGTCCTGCCACGGCATCTCAATTGGGATTAGGTCTGGACATTGACCAGGCCATTCCAAAACTTCAAATTTATTGCGTTTTAGCAATTTTAATGTAGACTTGATTGTGTGTTTTGGATCATTGTCTTACTGCAAGACCCAGCTGTGCTTCAGCTCACAAACAGATGGCCTGACATCCTCCTGTACAATTCTCTGATACAGAGCAGAATTCCTGGTTCATTCTATTAAGGCAAGTCGTCCAGGTCCTGAGGCAGCAAAGCATCTCCAATCCATCACACTACCACCACCATGCTGGACCCCAAACCATCACACTACCACCACCATGCTGACCCCAAACCATCACACTACCACCACCACGCTGGACCCCAAACCATCACACTACCACCACCACGCTGGACCCGTTGGTATGAGGTTCTTACTGTGGAATGTAGTGTTTTAGTTTTCATCAGACATGATGGGACCCATCTCATTAAATGAATGAGTATATTGTTGTTATTCGTTCACTCAGGTTCCCTTTTATCCAATATTAGGTTTTGGTTGATGATTTGATTTACATTCAGTATCAAAAATATGCAAAAATAGAGAAAATCATCAAACGGGGGGCAAATATTTTTCTTTGTAGGTTTTCAGGGTGTCATTTTGGGATTCTGTCTGTCTCGCAGGACAGGGTTCTTCATGTTCTATTCTTTAACATGGCTCTGTGGTTCTTGTGTGTGTTGTTCAAACGGCTATGTGTCATCCAGCAATTGGAGTCCCCCCCACCCCATTGGAGTCCCCCCTACTCCCATTGGAGTCCCCCCACCCCATTGGAGTCCCCCCACCCCCATAAAGTCCCCACCCCAATCCCATTGGAGTCCCCCCACCCCATTGGGAGTCCCCCACCCCAATCCCATTGGAGTCCCCCCATGGCCCCATTGGAGTCCCCCTACTCCCATTGGAGTCCCCCACCCCCATTGGAGTCCCCCCACCCCATTGGAGTCCCCCACCCCAATCCCATTGGAGTCCCCCACCCCATTGGAGTCCCCCACCCCAATCCCATTGGAGTCCCCCCACCCCATTGGAGTCCCCCACCCCATTGGAGTCCCCCCCCCACTCCCATTGGAGTCCCCCACCCCAATCCCATTGGAGTCCCCCCCCCACCCCATTGGAGTCCCCCCCCCACCCCCATTGGAGTCCCCCCCACCCCATTGGAGTCCCCCACCCCCATTGGAGTCCCCCACCCCAATCCCATTGGAGTCCCCCCACCCCATTGGAGTCCCCCCACCCCATTGGAGTCCCCCCACCCCATTGGAGTCCCCCACCCCATTGGAGTCCCCTCCCCCAAAGAAAGTGGTTGTATATGAATATCGTATTTAAAAAAAATTAAAAATCCTGAATCGTTTCACTAAATGTTATCTTACTTACATTAATTAGGATTTCGGGAAGATTTCAACATCAATTGTGTCACACTTCGAAATGCCTTTAAAATATCCCAGTGTAATGCCTGATGTTAGCACACTATGGTCTGACAGGACCAGAGTTACCACACACACACCGCAGTCACTCTCCCGTGTAGTAATAACAGTGTAAGACATGTCAGAGCACAAGATAACTAAATGTTCAGAGAGAAATTGAGTCAAACTAAAAATTATTTTCTTGTCATAAGGAACACTTAATATGGTCTATAATTTGATATTTTGCATTTTTACTCTAATTAATAAACTCAACCCGAATCACAAATCTTAAAATGAACCCAAAGGAGAAAAAAAACAGACGCACATGTTTGAAATACACAAGGTATATTTGTCATTGATTCGGGTCAAAACAGGAAGAAACATCACAATCTTTGCTGGAGGTTTTCATGCAACAGAAAAAATAATAATATTGATCCAACTGAAGGTACCAGTTTTAGAGGCAGTGGGAATTGAAGAGGGGTAGGTGGGACGGTATAGAAGAGGGGTAGGTGGGACGGAATAGAAGAGGGGTAGGTAGGACGGAATAGAAGAGGGGTAGGTAGGACGGAATAGAAGAGGGGTAGGTGGGACGGAATAGAAGAGGGGTAGGTAGGACGGAATAGAAGAGGGGTAGGTGGGACGGTATAGAAGAGGGTAGGTGGGACGGTATAGAAGAGGGTAGGTGGGACGGAATAGAAGAGGGTAGGTGGGACGGAATAGAAGAGGGGTAGGTAGGACGGAATAGAAGAGGGGTAGGTGGGACGGTATAGAAGAGGGTAGGTAGGACGGTATAGAAGAGGGGTAGGTGGGACGGAATAGAAGAGGGTAGGTAGGACGGAATAGAAGAGGGGGGTAGGACGGAATAGAAGAGGGGTAGGTAGGACGGAATAGAAGAGAGGGGTAGGACGGTATAGAAGAGGGGTAGGTGGGACGGTATAGAAGAGGGGTAGGTGGGACGGAATAGAAGAGGGGTAGGTGGGACGGAATAGAAGAGGGGTAGGTAGGACGGAATAGAAGAGGGGTAGGTGGGACGGTATAGAAGAGGGTAGGTGGGACGGTATAGAAGAGGGGTAGGTGGGACGGAATAGAAGAGGGAGGGGAATAGAAGAGGGTAGGACGGAATAGAAGAGGGGTAGGTAGGTAGGACGGAATAGAAGAGGGGTAGGTGGGACGGAATAGAAGAGGGGTAGGTGGGACGGAATAGAAGAGGGGTAGGTGGGACGGAATAGAAGAGGGGTAGGTGGGACGGAATAGAAGAGGGGTAGGTAGGACGGAATAGAAGAGGGGTAGGTGGGACGGAATAGAAGAGGGGTAGGACGGAATAGAAGAGGGGTAGGTAGAATGCTATACAAGAGGGGTAGGTGGGACGGTATAGAAGAGGGGTAGGTAGAACGGAATAGGGTTGCAAAATTCTGGTAACTTTTCCAAAATATCCAGCTTTTTCCAGAAATCCCGGATGGAAAAAATCCCTGGAATCAGCAGGAAATCTGAGAATCTTCCTACTGAGATTTCTGGAAAACCTGTCAAATAATTTAGCAGCAGTGTAGCAGCGACTGTTCCTCATCCAACCAGCAGGGGGCAGTGACACTGGGAGACCATTAGCAGAGGTGCAGTATACATTCTGAAATATGCACTCGTCCAGAGCCCTATGTGGCCTTGGTCAAAAGTAGTGCACTATATAGGGAATAGGGTGTCATTTGGGACACATTTTTCTTGGTGATCAGTGTCTTAAAACAACTCTACCTACTGCCTGTTGGCTAAGTACACATAGGAAGATAACACAAACGCATTGGGATTGAGAATGACAATGAAGCCCTTAGTGTGTTCTCTATGTCTAGGAGACGAGGGAGGGAAGGAGGGATGGAGGGAAGGGGTCTGTCTCAAAGTGGCACACACGGACACACACACACACGAGTGCGCAAAGACGGGACATGCATCTTCTGTGTGTAGTCTGGTAGGCTACAGTAAGAGTGGTCTGGTAGACTACAGTAAGAGTGGTCTGGTAGACTACAGTAAGAGTGGTCTGGTAGACTACAGTGGTCTGGTAGACTACAGTGGTCTGGTAGGCTACAGTGGTCTGGTAGAGTACAGTAAGAGTGGTCTGGTAGACTACAGTAAGAGTGGTCTGGTAGACTACAGTAAGAGTGGTCTGGTAGGCTACAGTAAGAGTGGTCTGGTAGGCTACAGTAAGAGTGGTCTGGTAGGCTACAGTAAGAGTGGTCTGGTAGGCTACAGTAAGAGTGGTCTGGTAGGCTACAGTAAGAGTGGTCTGGTAGACTACAGTAAGAGTGGTCTGGTAGGCTACAGTAAGAGTGGTCTGGTAGGCTACAGTAAGAGTGGTCTGGTAGGCTACAGTAAGAGTGGTCTGGTAGGCTACAGTAAGAGTGGTCTGGTAGGCTACAGTAAGAGTGGTCTGGTAGGCTACAGTAAGAGTGGTCCGGTAGGCTACAGTAAGAGTGGTCCGGTAGGCCGTAGGCTACAGTAAGAGTGGTCCGGTAGGCTACAGTAAGAGTGGTCTGGTAGACTACAGTGGTCTGGTAGACTACAGTGGTCTGGTAGACTACAGTAAGAGTGGTCTGGTAGACTACAGTAAGAGTGGTCTGGTAGGCTACAGTAAGAGTGGTCTGGTAGGCTACAGTAAGAGTGGTCTGGTAGACTACAGTAAGAGTGGTCTGGTAGACTACAGTAAGGGGTCTGTCTCAAAGTGGCACACACGGACACACACACACACGAGTGCGCAAAGACGGGACATGTATCTTCTGTGTGTAGTCTGGTAGGCTACAGTAAGAGTGGTCTGGTAGGCTACAGTAAGAGTGGTCTGGTAGACTACAGTAAGAGTGGTCTGGTAGACTACAGTAAGAGTGGTCTGGTAGACTACAGTAAGAGTGGTCCGGTAGGCTACAGTAAGAGTGGCCCGGTAGGCTACAGTAAGAGTGGTCCGGTAGGCTACAGTAGAGTGGTCCGGTAGGCTACAGTAAGAGTGGTCCGGTAGGCTACAGTAAGAGTGGTCCGGTAGGCTACAGTAAGAGTGGTCCGGTAGGCTACAGTAAGAGTGGTCCGGTAGGCTACAGTAAGAGTGGTCCGGTAGGCTACAGTAAGAGTGGTCCGGTAGACTACAGTAAGAGTGGTCCGGTAGGCTACAGTAAGAGTGGTCCGGTAGGCTACAGTAATAGTGGTCTGGTAGACTACAGTAAGAGTGGTCCGGTAGGCTACAGTAAGAGTGGTCCGGTAGACTACAGTGGTCTGGTAGACTACAGTAAGAGTGGTCCGGTAGGCTACAGTAATAGTGGTCCGGTAGACTACAGTGGTCTGGTAGACTACAGTAAGAGTGGTCTGGTAGGCTACAGTAAGAGTGGTCCGGTAGGCTACAGTAAGAGTGGTCCGGTAGGCTACAGTAAGAGTGGTCTGGTAGACTACAGTAAGAGTGGTCCGGTAGACTACAGTAAGAGTGGTCCGGTAGGCTACAGTAAGAGTGGTCCGGTAGGCTACAGTAAGAGTGGTCCGGTAGACTACAGTAAGAGTGGTCTGGTAGACTACAGTAAGAGTGGTCCGGTAGACTACAGTAAGAGTGGTCCGGTAGACTACAGTAAGAGTGGTCCGGTAGACTACAGTAAGAGTGGTCCGGTAGGCTACAGTAAGAGTGGTCTGGTAGACTACAGTAAGAGTGGTCTGGTAGACTACAGTAAGAGTGGTCTGGTAGACTACAGTAAGAGTGGTCTGGTAGACTACAGTAAGAGTGGTCTGGTAGACTACAGTAAGAGTGATCTGGTAGACTACAGTAAGAGTGATCCGGTAGACTACAGTAAGAGTGGTCCGGTAGACTACAGTAAGAGTGGTCCGGTAGACTACAGTAAGAGTGGTCCGGTAGACTACAGTAAGAGTGGTCCGGTAGACTACAGTAAGAGTGGTCCGGTAGGCTACAGTAAGAGTGGTCTGGTAGACTACAGTAAGAGTGGTCTGGTAGACT